>NC_086446.1:175120875-175173375 GCF_028390025.1 Pseudophryne corroboree
ATGCAGCCTTCAGTGATGTATTTCCCATTAGGCACGTGAGGCACATGCCTAGGGGTGACACTAGCTGGGGGCGGCACTCCACTGCATGAGAGCCCTGCATGGTCGCTGGCCAGATGAGGCCAGATGATTATATTTTTGTTTGTGTCATTACAACTTTTTTTTATGTAGAACTGGCAGGGGTGACAGTCAGTAAATAGTTGTGGTGGAGGGATCACGGTCATTAGGTCGACATGAGTTAGGTCGACATACATGGTCATTAGGTCTACATGTACTAGGTCAACATGGAAAAAGGTCGACATGAGGTTTTCACCGTTTTTTTTCCATTTTTTGACCTTTTTCATACTTAACGATCCACGTGGACTACAATTGGGAAAAGTAGCCTATTCCGAGCGCAGCGGTAGTGGAGCAAGGCACCATGCCCGAAGCATGGCGAGCGAAGTGAGGGGACATGGTGCAGTAATTGGGGTTCTCCGTCACTTTTTGAAGAAAACAACACCCAAAAAAGTAAAAAAAAACTCATGTCGACCTTTTCCATGTCAACCTAGCACATGTCAACCCAATGACCATGTCGACCTAGTGATCATGTCGACCTAATGCATGTTAACCAAACGTGGTCGACCCAATGTATGTTGACTTAACTCATGTCGACCTGATGAACCAAACTTATTGTGGAGGGGGGAGAGATTGGGGCTGTGACGTGATGGGGGGTGACCTATTATGTTGTGTCTAGGGGCGGCCTGACCCCTAAATTCACCCCTGGCAGACTTCAGTGTTAGTTTTCTACTTCTATTATGCTGCTTCAATCATGCGTATACTGCCGTTTCTGCTTGATTTTTCAGACCAGGGAGATTAATATATAGGCCCCTTAGTCAACTGTGACGCGCAGAAACAAACTATAACCAAAAATAACCTATAAAAATAACTAAAGAGTTAAACACATAGAGATTTAAGCCTTCCAGCGTCAAGGGGTTTAGATGCCTTAATCAGATTTCTAGATTGTATTCAATGAGGGCACCCTCCCTGCAGCCTGGTGCAGGTAATTATTAAACAGAACAATGCCACTAGCCAGCACACACAGGGGGGCTGGAATCATGGAATGTACTGAGGAGGTGAAAGTAGCAGCAGAGACTGGATTTGTGTGGACAGAGCTTGTTGCTTTACAGTCACAAACCCTCTGGAAATCTTGTTTTCAAAACATCAAGAGCACAACTTTCCTCAGCCTACTGTAAGTGTGGTGCCTGTGATGCTGAATTCCAGGACAGAAGTGTGTCTCTAGCCGAGGAATACCATGCAGTGCAAAGCAGGCTGGGTGGTTGTAGAAGTCATCTCAAGGTTCCTAGGGGTAGCTACAACTGCAGGTAAGTGCCACATATTTGCCATGTTCTCAAATGTACTTATTATTCACAAGGTGTAATCTGCAGTTACTTTGGCAACCAGCGGTTATGGTATATACAGTAGATGAGAGTGAATGCTTGTAGCACACTTCCACACTGCTGAATGAGGGAGTTCTCTGATCCTGATACATCTCCTCTCAGGTTTACAATGTTGTCCACAACTGTTGTTGCTCTCTGCTTAGTACAGTATGTTACAGTGAGGTTTCCCTTCTTTTTCTCTCCTCCAAATGTGTAAAAATCCATGCACAAGGCACTACTAGAACAGAATGACTGTAATGTGTCACAAAGTGAATGTTCACCAGGGTTGGTGACTGATAAAGTACAATGTAACTATTGATTTTAGTTTTCTGTTTAATGTATCTGTTGCAGAATTGATAAAGTATTGTGTGAACTGTCATTGTGTGGATACAGGGCACATTTGATAAACACCATATAAGTTACACTGAAAAATAAGAAAAGGAGATAAGGCGTTTTTGATCAAAAGTCCTTTAATCTTTATATGATAAACAGGGCCAAGTAATCATTTTAGGAAATCTGGTTCATTATGACTGAAGAGCTAGGATCATGTGCTCCCTTTCATAATCAGGCCACCTTATGGTGTTTCTGTTACATTCTGAAAACAATTATGAATAAAAAATGCATCATGGTTACTTTGTTTCTTGTTTATGGAATAAGTGGTATAATGTCTGCTACTGTACATGTAATGAGAAAGCATGCAATTTCCTGCTAGACCGTTTTTAGGACAGTGGTTAGAATACAGTGTTTAATTTATCAACTCATTCCGATTAGTTAGACCAAGCAATCATTCAGAGTGGTGAAGGATAGTTGCTGAAGGCATAGCACTGGATTATGCAGCACTCAGTGAGTGCATGGATTTGCTAATATTTCTGAGCATGAGAGTTAGTGGTGATGATCCTAACATCTTTATTTTAATTGTAATAAGAACATCTGGCTGACCAGGATACTGTGTTATGATGAATAATTTACTTCTAATCACGCTAACTTCTAATCACGCTATCTCTTTGAGGAACATTGTATTATAATCATCATCATCATCATTATCCTTGTCACATAATTTCATTGCATGCTGGCTGTATTCAGTGTGTAAGCTAAGATATTGCAGTTTATATAGCGATGTTGGGATGTGTAGGGCCCACTAACTTGTTACACCTGCATTGACTCTTGGATATGCTATGTACGTGGATTGTGGCACTTATGTAAATGTCTCTATGTAGAGAAAAAAGAGACGGTTGAGGACCATATGAGGTAGTATCAAAATTTTCTTGGTGCGTAATTCGTATGAATCTGGTATATGCATGGACAAGATAGGAGGAACTACAGCTCCCAGCATGCCCCACCACAGTGCCCAAATGTGTAATACAATTATAATAGTTTTGTGAAATGTTCTGTTTAACTGGCAGCACAGAACTAAGGGAGTACCACAGTTGTTCTCTGGGACAGGCCAGATTTACTTTTACAGAGTAGAGACTGTGGGCAAACTGGCCGTTTCTCTGACACCTAAAAAGCCCCCAAAAATTCTGTTAGGTCTGCAATGTAATTTTCCACTACAAAATACATTTTGGGCCTGGTACTTGTAGGAGCATAGCCACATCACTTTGTGATACAGTTTTCTGTTCCATCTATAAAGCTGGAGATGAATATGAAGGGGTGTGTCACGATCCGGGTATCTGGACGCCATTACTTACCCTTCAGATGCCTCCTAAGGCGGGCTCAGCGTTCCAGGACCGGATTCCGCTGTTCCTGAGTTTCCACATACAGAGTGGTCTTTTCATCAGCCGCGGCCTCCGCTGTGCCCGCGTGGTTAAATGTGCATCTATCAGCCTGGCGTCTCCTGTCTCCGGTGGCCGGCGCCGCCATTACTGTTTCCCAGACCACATGGATTACAAACCAAACTTCCCTCCAAGTGTCTGCATGGGCGCAGCCATCTTGGATTCTGTCATCTGATCATTTCCACCAATCTGCTGTCTGTGTTGTTGATTTGCATAATTGCCTAGCCAACCCCTTCCTTGCTGCAGGTATAAGTAAGCTGTACCTGAGCAAGGAAGACGTCAGTGCTTTGGTTGTCAAACCTAGTTCCTGTTTGTCTCTCTTCTATGATTGTCTTCCAGGTTCCAGCTCCTGTCTCAAGACTTCCACCATAGAGACCCGCACCAGCATTCCACCTGCGGTGTAGCCTGACTCTCCAATCCATTGTGGATTCATCTGTTTCCAGCTACAACACTACCTGCTTCCAGCCTCAGCTTCCAGCAGAGTACAGCTTCCCTTAAAGGGCCGGTGTCCTTTCTACACTTTACCACTCTCCACCGGAATTATTATTTCTCCGCTCTCAAGTTCTACATTTCAGTTCACATTTCATCGCTCCCAAAGTTCATTTATTATTTAACTGGTTCCAGCCAGTATCCACTCCGTGCTAACAACAGTCTGGTTCCAGCCAGTATCCACAGCAGCTGTTTTACCTTCAGCAACCCAGCTCTTCCTGGAACACCAGCTGGTATAATCCTGGGTTATCTCCATTGCTACAGCCGGGCATGGTAAGGACTTTCCATCTAGAAGATCATAAGAACTATCTCACACTACCAGTGCCCTGTGGCTCCTGCCATGCTGTAGTACTCAGGAACTGTATTTATTCTTTGCTGACTTTTACGTTTTCTTTTATTGCTGCTGTGATGCGGAGTTGTCATAATAAACATCATTGACTTTTATCTAAGTTGTCGTGGTCACGCCTTCGGGCAGTTATTATTCATGTTACTTACATGTCCAGGGGTCTGATACAACCTCCCAGGTTCCGGTACATCTCAGCCCCTACAACTGAGGCTGCCTCCCGTCAGCTCAGGCCCTCAGTTGTGACAGTAAGCACTGACCTAATGAATCCAGCCGGAGACCAGGATCAAGCGGCCAGGCCGATGCAAGAACTGGCAGCCCGACTAGAACATCAGGAGGCTGCACAGGGCCACATCATCCGCTGTCTCCAGGATCTCTCTACTCGGCTGGATGGGATTCAGACAACTCTCCGTGGATCAGGCGCGTCTGGTGCGTCAACCACAGTGACTCCAGCTATAACCCCACCCACCTTACCCATTTCTGCTCCACGTCTTCATCTTCCAACGCCAGCAAAATTTGACGGATCTCCAAGATTCTGCAGGGGATTTCTCAACCAGTGTGAGATTCAGTTTGAGCTACAACCTGGCAATTTTCCCAGTGACCGTACAAAAATTGCCTACATTATTTCTCTTCTCAGTGGCTCAGCCCTTGATTGGGCATCACCGTTATGGGAGAGGTCCGACACCCTGCTATCTTCTTACACTGCATTTGTGTCAACATTCAGGCGCATCTTCGACGAGCCAGGCCGGGTAACTTCAGCTTCGTCTGAGATTCTCCGTTTACGCCAGGAATCACGTACTGTAGGACAATATCTTATACAGTTCCAGATCCTGGCATCCGAACTGGCATGGAACGACGAGGCCCTGTATGCTGCATTCTGGCATGGTTTATCCGAGCGTATTAAAGATGAGTTAGCTACCAGAGACTTACCCTCCAAGTTAGATGAGCTAATCTCACTTTGTACGAAAGTTGACTTGCGTTTCAGAGAGAGAGCAACTGAGCGTGGAAGATCATCTGCTCCAAAATCTTCTACTCCTCCTCCTCGTCAACTGTCACCAACTACAGATGAACCCATGCAAATTGGCCGTTCCCGTTTAACTCCTGCTGAGCGCCGAAGACGTCTCTCCGAGTTTCTCTGTCTGTATTGTGCAGCTCCGTCTCACACCATTAATGCCTGTCCCAAACGTCCGGGAAACTCCAAATCCTAGCTCGCCAAGGAGAGGGCCGGCTAGGAGTAATGATCTCCTCTCCATCTCCTCAAGATTGTAACCTCCCAGTCTCGCTTCAAGTTGCTCAACGTTATCAGAACGTCATTGCCCTCCTGGATTCCGGAGCAGCTGGGAACTTTATTACTGAAGCCTATGTTAAACGGTGGTCCCTACCCACCGAGAGACTTCCTTCGTCCTTTTCCTTAACTGCTGTGGATGGCAGTAAAATTTTTGATACAGTTATTTCTCTAAGGACTCTACCAGTTCGTCTGAGAGTGGGAGTTCTTCATTCCGAACTTATTTCATTTTTAGTGATTCCAAGAGCCACACATCCTGTGGTCCTGGGCCTTCCATGGCTCCGTCTTCACAATCCTACAATTGATTGGACGACTACGCAAATCCTGGCATGGGGTTCCTCCTGTACTAAGACATGTTTGTTTAAAGTGTTGCCTGTCTGTTCTTCCTCCCCCAGGTCGTCTGATGTTCCACCTCCTCCATATCAAGATTTCACGGATGTGTTCAGTAAAGCTTCTGCTGATATCCTTCCTCCTCATAGAGAATGGGACTGCCCGATTGATCTCGTTCCAGGGAAGGTTCCACCTCGAGGCCGAACTTATCCGTTGTCTCTCCCCGAGACACATTCTATGGAGGAATACATTAAAGAGAACCTAGCAAAGGGGTTCATTCGACCTTCTTCTTCTCCAGCCGGCGCAGGCTTCTTTTTTGTAAAGAAGAAAGATGGTGGTCTGCGGCCGTGCATCGACTACAGAGGTTTGAACGACATTACCATCAAGAACCGCTATCCTTTACCCCTGATTACTGAGCTCTTTGACAGAGTCAGCGGAGCTACCATCTTTACAAAGCTGGACCTGAGAGGTGCATACAATCTCATCCGGATCCGTGAGGGTGACGAGTGGAAGACCGCATTTAACACCCGTGACGGACATTATGAGTACCTCGTCATGCCCTTCGGATTGAGCAATGCTCCAGCTGTCTTCCAGCATTTCGTCAATGAGATCTTCAGAGACATTCTATACCGTCATGTCGTGGTCTATCTAGATGATATCCTCATTTTTGCCAACGATTTAGAGGAACATCGTTTCTGGGTAAAGGAGGTTCTGTCCCGTCTCCGTGTCAATCATCTCTACTGCAAATTAGAGAAATGCGTCTTTGAAGTCAAGTCCATTCCGTTTCTAGGGTACATTGTGTCCGGTTCCGGACTAGAGATGGATCCTGAGAAACTACAAGCAATCCAGAATTGGCCGGTACCCTTAACCCTCAAAGGGGTCCAGAGGTTCTTAGGGTTCGCCAATTATTACCGAAAGTTTATACGAGACTTTTCCACCATTGTGGCGCCTATTACTGCTTTCACCAAGAAGGGTGCTAACCCGTCCAAGTGGTCTGAAGAAGCCATGCAAGCTTTTCATCTTTTAAAACAGAGGTTCATCTCTGCACCTGTCCTGAAACAGCCTGACATCGACTCTCCTTTCATCTTAGAGGTGGATGCCTCCTCCGTTGGAGTAGGAGCGGTGTTATCTCAGAGGGCTAAAGATGGTCATTTACATCCTTGCAGTTTCTTCTCACGGAAGTTCTCCCCAGCGGAGCGCAACTATGCCATTGGCGACCAGGAGTTGCTAGCCATCAAGCTCGCTCTAGAGGAGTGGAGATATTTGTTGGAGGGAGCTTCTCATTCAATCACCATCCTTACAGACCACAAGAACCTTCTATATCTAAAAGGCGCACAATGTCTCAACCCTCGTCAGGCCAGATGGGCACTTTTCTTTTCCAGGTTCGACTTTAAACTCCAGTTCTGTCCGGGCTCTCAGAATCGCAAGGCCGATGCCCTTTCCCGCTCATGGGAGCAAGAAAATGAGTCAGAGTCTTCAGACAAGCATCCTATTATAAATCCGTTGGCATTCTCCACGGTAGGGATGGACTCTACGCCCCCATCAGGGAAAAGTTTTGTGAAGCCGACACTAAGGAAGAAGCTCATGCATTGGGCCCATGCTTCCCGTTTTGCCGGACATACAGGTATCCAAAAAACCCTGGAGTTTATCTCTAGGTCCTATTGGTGGCCAACTCTGAAAAAGGACGTTTTGGAGTTTATTGCATCTTGCCCAAAGTGTGCTCAACATAAAGTATCCCGCCAGTCGCCTGCGGGGCAACTGGTTCCACTATCTGTTCCCCGTCGACCATGGACCCATTTGTCGATGGATTTTATTACAGATTTGCCCATGTGCAACAAGTTCAATACCATCTGGGTGGTAGTTGACCGGTTCACCAAGATGGCACACTTCATTCCTCTCACCGGTCTTCCGTCAGCTTCCAAGTTGGCTCAAGTATTCATACAAGAGATCTTCCGACTCCACGGTCTTCCAGAAGAAATTATCTCAGATCGAGGAGTTCAATTCACAGCCAAATTCTGGCGAAGTTTATGTCAAGTCCTCCAAGTCAAGTTAAAGTTTTCCACGGCTTACCATCCTCAGACCAATGGTCAAACTGAGAGGGTGAATCAGGACTTGGAGGCCTTCCTCCGCATCTATGTGTCCTCCTCTCAAGATGACTGGGTTCAATTACTTCCCTGGGCCGAGTTCTGTCATAACAACCAGTATCATTCTTCATCTTCTTCAACACCATTCTTCACCAACTTTGGATTCCACCCTAAAGTCCCTGAGTTCCAACCGCTTCCAGCAACTTCTGTTCCCGCAGTGGATATCACCTTGCATCAGTTTGCCAATATCTGGAAGAGCGTACGATCAGCTCTGCTCAAGGCATCGTTCAGGTACAAGAAGTTTGCGGATAAGAAGCGTCGAGCAGTTCCTGCTCTCAAGGTGGGTGATCGGGTATGGTTATCCACGAAGAATTTGAGGTTAAGAGTTCCCAGTATGAAGTTTGCACCTCGCTACATCGGTCCTTTCAAAATTGATCAAGTCATCAATCCTGTTGCTTACAGACTCCAGTTACCTCCCTTCTTAAAAATACCCAGGACATTCCATGTTTCCCTGTTGAAACCGCTAATCTTGAATCGGTTTCATTCCTCACTTCCACCAACTCCGAAAGTCCAAACTCAACGAGGCGTTGAGTATGAAGTGGCCAAGATCCTGGACTCACGTCACCGTTACGGTCAACTTCAGTATCTCATTGACTGGAAGGGCTATGGTCCTGAAGAACGCTCTTGGACCAATGCCTCTGACGTCCATGCTCCTGCCTTGGTCCGAAATTTCCACGCAAAGTTTCCTTTAAAGCCTAAGAAGTGTCCTGGGGCCACTCCTAAAGGGGGGGGTGCTGTCACGATCCGGGTATCTGGACGCCATTACTTACCCTTCAGATGCCTCCTAAGGCGGGCTCAGCGTTCCAGGACCGGATTCCGCTGTTCCTGAGTTTCCACATACAGAGTGGTCTTTTCATCAGCCGCGGCCTCCGCTGTGCCCGCGTGGTTAAATGTGCATCTATCAGCCTGGCGTCTCCTGTCTCCGGTGGCCGGCGCCGCCATTACTGTTTCCCAGACCACATGGATTACAAACCAAACTTCCCTCCAAGTGTCTGCATGGGCGCAGCCATCTTGGATTCTGTCATCTGATCATTTCCACCAATCTGCTGTCTGTGTTGTTGATTTGCATAATTGCCTAGCCAACCCCTTCCTTGCTGCAGGTATAAGTAAGCTGTACCTGAGCAAGGAAGACGTCAGTGCTTTGGTTGTCAAACCTAGTTCCTGTTTGTCTCTCTTCTATGATTGTCTTCCAGGTTCCAGCTCCTGTCTCAAGACTTCCACCATAGAGACCCGCACCAGCATTCCACCTGCGGTGTAGCCTGACTCTCCAATCCATTGTGGATTCATCTGTTTCCAGCTACAACACTACCTGCTTCCAGCCTCAGCTTCCAGCAGAGTACAGCTTCCCTTAAAGGGCCGGTGTCCTTTCTACACTTTACCACTCTCCACCGGAATTATTATTTCTCCGCTCTCAAGTTCTACATTTCAGTTCACATTTCATCGCTCCCAAAGTTCATTTATTATTTAACTGGTTCCAGCCAGTATCCACTCCGTGCTAACAACAGTCTGGTTCCAGCCAGTATCCACAGCAGCTGTTTTACCTTCAGCAACCCAGCTCTTCCTGGAACACCAGCTGGTATAATCCTGGGTTATCTCCATTGCTACAGCCGGGCCTGGTAAGGACTTTCCATCTAGAAGATCATAAGAACTATCTCACACTACCAGTGCCCTGTGGCTCCTGCCATGCTGTAGTACTCAGGAACTGTATTTATTCTTTGCTGACTTTTACGTTTTCTTTTATTGCTGCTGTGATGCGGAGTTGTCATAATAAACATCATTGACTTTTATCTAAGTTGTCGTGGTCACGCCTTCGGGCAGTTATTATTCATGTTACTTACATGTCCAGGGGTCTGATACAACCTCCCAGGTTCCGGTACATCTCAGCCCCTACAACTGAGGCTGCCTCCCGTCAGCTCAGGCCCTCAGTTGTGACAGGGTGTAGATCCACCATCTAGGATTGGCATGACTAGTCCTCTCTGGCAGGCCAATATAGGATATTGCCCATGCCCCACTTTTCCCTTGGCATCCCTGTAGCCATGATAATAGGACCTCATAGCCTGCTGACTGTTGACTATTTTGTCAAATTAACACCCGGGGCAAAAGCAGTATTTTCAGGGGAGTTTCCATATATATACACACACATCTATGTATACAATACATACACACACACAGCATACATACACACAGCACATGTACGTACGTACAAACAAACACAGGGCATACAAATGCACACACTGTCCTTACACTAGAGATGAGCGGGTTCGGTTCCCTGAGAACCGAACCCCCCAAACTTCACTACCCAAGCCCGGCTCGGCTTTTCCCACCTGACTCAGAAACCAGAACGAGGCAAAACTTCATCATCCCGCTGTCGGATTCTTGCGGGTTTTGGATTCCATATAAGGAGCAGAGCGTCACCGCCATTTTCACTCCAGTCCCGGAGAGAGTGTAACGGGAGGACATGTCTCCGTCCTCAGTGTCTGTGTGGAAGGGAAAGTGGGGTGGCGATTCTAGTGCTGTCTTGTGCTGCTCAGTCCAGTGTAGTGTCTTATGCTGCATCAGTCCAGTCACAGTGGTGGTGTCCTCTGCTGCCATATGTCCAGTGTAGCTGTATAAGTCCAGTCCAGTGGTGCTGTGTTTGCTGCATCAGTCCAGTGGTAGTGTCTTGTGCTGCATCAGTTCAGTCACAGTGGTAGTGTCCTCTACTGCTATATGTCCAGTGCTGCTGTATAAGTCCAGTCCATTGCAGTGGTGCTGTGTTGTCCTGCATCAGTCCAGTGATGGTGTCCCTGTGCTGCTGTATAAGTCCAGTGGTACTGCCGTAAATGTCCAGTGATACTGCCGTATATGTCCAGTGATACTGCCGTATATGTCCAGTGATACTGCCGTATATGTCCAGTGATACTGCTGTATATGTCCAGTGGTACTGCCATATAAATTCAGTGATACTGCCGTATATGTCCAGTAGTACTGCCATATAATTCCAGTGATACTGCCGTATATGTCCAGTGGTACTGCCATATAAATCCAGTGGTACTGGCATATAAATCCAGTCCAGTGATACTGTCGTATATGTCCAGTGGTACTGCCATATAAATCCAGTGATACTGCCGTATAAATCCAGTGATACTGCCGTATATGTCCAGTAGTACTGCCGGATAAATCCAGTCATACTGCCATATATGTCCACTGGTACTGCCATATAATTCCAGTGATACTGCCGTATATGTCCAGTGGTACTGACGTATAAGTCCAGTGGTACTGCTGTATCATTCCAGTGATACTGCCATATAAATCCAGTCCAGTGGTACTGCCGTATAAATCCAGTGGTACTGCCGTATAATTCCAGTGATACTGCCGTATAAATCCAGTCCAGTGGTACTGCTATATAATATAAATCCAGTGGTACTGCCGTATAATTCCAGTGATACTGCCGTATAATTCTAGTGGTACTGCTGTATAAGTCCAGGGGTACTGCCGTATCAGTCCAGTCCAGTGGTGGTGTCTTGTGCTGTGTACTGCATATAAAAGGGTTATATACAGTATATTACTTATATTATTATCCAAATAATTTTTACAGAGTTTGCCCTGTGTGGTGTAGGGGTACGCTCGCCTGTGCTGCATATTATTATAATAGCTCCAAATAAAAGGGTTATAATTATCCAAATTAATTTTGCAGGCTTTGCCGTGTGTGTGTGTGTGTGTGTGTGTGTGTGTGTTGTGGTTTAGGGGTATGCTCTCCTGTGCCACCAATATTGTGCATGTATTACATCTGGGTAAATTCCAGCATGTCCCATGTTGTTTGTTTGTGCCGCACACTTGTGTCGCTTAGCTTAGTCATACAGCTACCTCATCGCACCTCTTTTTCTTCTTTGCATGATGTGCTGTTTGGGGCCTAGTTTTTTTAAGTGCCATCCTGTCTGCAACTGCAGTTCCACTCCTAGATGGGCCAGGTGTTTGTGCCGCACACTTGTGTCGCTTAGCTTAGTCATACAGGTACCTCATTGCACCTCTTTTACTTCTTTGCACAATGTGCTGTTTGGGTGCTAGTTTTTAAATCTGCCATCCTGTCTGCCACTGCAGTGCCACTCCTAGATGGGCCAGATGTTTGTGCCGCACACTTGTCGCTTAGCTTAGTCATACAGCCCCCTCGGTGCAACCTTTTGGCCTAAAAACAATATTGTGAGGTGTTCAGAATAGACTGGAAATGAGTGGAAATTAATGTTATTCAGGTTAATAATACTGTAGGATCAAAAGTACCCCCAAATTCTGTCATTTTATGGGGGGGGGGGGTTTCAAAAATCATCCAGATCCAAAACCAAACCAAAACACGAAAGGGGGGTTTTGGCAAAACCAATCCAGATCCAAAACACGAGCATGGAACCAGAACCAAAACCAAAACACAAAAAGTGCCTGCCGCACATCTCTACCTTATACACATAGCTTCCATCCTCCGTGACGCTGCCAGGCAGTGCAGATCCTTCCTCTCTCTCCCCAAACTTGGAGCTGTGATCGCGGTGTGCTAGAGCTGCCTGGTCACCGCATGTTCAGCTGCCAGTGTTCCGCAACAGGTTGTATGGATATGAAAGCCACCTGATGCAGAAGCACTGACAGCTGAACCGGTAGTGGCCGGGCAGCTCCAATTGCAGCTGGGGGCCTTGGGCTGGTGCGGAGATGGAGACAGGGGTCTCTCTGTCTCTGAAAAATAAATATTTTGGTCCTTCAGGGGAGGTTTCTAGGTACTTAGAAATCCCCCCTGCGTACGCTACTGAACACCAGTAAAAAAGTGTCTTTCTAGTCTGTGCAGTGGTGTTCATCCATAGCATGGTGCAGTCTCTGCAGCATGCTTGCCTACTTTTGAAAAAGCATTTTAGGGAGACTGTGAAAGCAGTATCTATGTGCTTAGTGCTGAGGAGGGAGTGTACTTCACATCTGGAAGATGTGATTGCTAGACCACTATTATTTCCAGGAGAGTCAGCAAGCACTGTATGGTTTGCAGTCTTGTCACTCCAGGCCAGTGCCATTTCTAGCGGCGGGTGAGCCGTGCGATCGCACGGGGCACCTGCCATGTCACTTTGTGTACCCTATCCTGATCCCCTCATCCCTCTTAGATGGTATACCGCTTGGGGGGCGGAGTGTCATGGAATGATGTGGTTGCGCCGTGATATCATAACGCAACTGCGTAATTCTGTGAAACTCCGCCCCGCGAGCGGAATACTATGACCAGAAGGAGAGGGAGTAGGATAGCAGCACTGGTGGGCGTGTATACACCCCTTGGCAATGAACATTACCCTTGGCAACAAGCATTACCTTAAACAATGATCATTACCCATGGCAATGAGCATGGATACCAGAGCATGAAACCCCTGGCAGTGAGAATGACATATGTGTATCTGGCACTGTGGGGGCATTTGTGTATCTGGCACTGTGGGGGCATATGTGTATCTGGCACTGTGGGGGCATATGTGTATCTGGCACTGTGGGGCATATGTGTATCTGGCACTGTGGGGCATATGTGTATCTGGCACTGTGGGGGCATATGTGTATCTGGCACTGTGGAGGCATATTTGTATCTGCCACTGTGGGGGCATATCTGTCATCACAGGTCATATGTGTATCTGGCACTGTGGAGCATATGTGTATCTGGCACTGTGGGGGCATATGTGTATCTGGCACCGTGGAGGCATATTTGTATCTGCCACTGTGGGGGCATATCTGTCATCGCAGGTCATATGTGTATCTGGCACTGTGGTGACATATGTGTATCATGTACTGTGGGGGCATATCTGGCACCGTAAAGGCATACGTGTATCTGGCACCATGGGGGCATATGTGTATCTGAACATTACCCTTGGCAACAAGCATTACCTTAAACAATGATCATTACCCATGGCAATGAGCATGGATACCAGAGCATGAAACCCCTGGCAGTGAGAATGACATATGTGTATCTGGCAATGTGGGGGCATATGTGTATCTGGCACTGAGGGGCATATGTGTATCTGGCACTGTGGGGGCATATGTGTATCTGGCACTGTGGGGGCATATGTGTATCTGGCACTGTGGGGGCATATGTGTATCTGGCACTGTGGAGGCATATGTGTATCTGGCACTGTGGGGCATATGTGTATCTGGCACTGTGGGGGCATATGTGTATCTGGCACTGTGGAGGCATATTTGTATCTGCCACTGTGGGGGCATATCTGTCATCACAGGTCATATGTGTATCTGGCACTTTGGGGCATATGTGTATCTGGCACTGTGGGGCATATGTGTATCTGGCACTGTGGGGGCATATGTGTATCTGGCACTGTGGAGGCATATATGTATCTGCCACTGTGGGGGCATATCTGTCATCGCAGGTCATATGTGTATCTGGCACTGTGGTGACATATGTGTATCATGTACTGTTGGGGCATATCTGGCACCGTAAAGGCATACGTGTATCTGGCACCATGGGGGCATATGTGTATCTGGCACAGTAAGGGAATATCTGGCACTGTGGGGGCATATCTGGCACCATGGGGGCATATGTGTATCTGGCACTGTGGGGCCATATTTGTATCTGGCACAGTGAGGGCATAACTGGCACTGTGGGGGCATATCTGTAACTGGAACTGTGGGGCCATATTTGTATCTGGCACTGTGGGGGCATGTCTGGCACTGTGGGGACATATGTGTATCTGGCACTGTGGGGGCATATGTGTATCTGGCACTGAACTACTGGAGGCATATGTGTATCTGGCACTATTGGGGGCATATGTGTTTCTGGCACTATTGAGGGCATATGTGTATCTGGCACTGCACTATTGGGGTCATGTGCACTTGGCACTCCATATGTGTATCGCGCCCCCATTTTCATTGACCACGCCCCATTTGGCATGTGGCCACACCCATTTTTGGCTTGCGCACCGAAGGCACACACACATAGGGGGTCTTTCCGAGTTGTTCGCTCGCAAGCTGCTTTTAGCAGCTTTGCACACGCTAAGTCGTCGCCTACTGGGAGTGAATCTTAGCTTATCAAAATTGCGAACGAAAGATTAGCAGAATTGCGAATAGACACTTCTTAGCAGTTTCTGAGTTGCTCCAGACTTAAGGCCCATATACACTTGACGATGCACACGTCGTTAACGACTTCCCTTGAACTTCCCTTGAACAGCTGAGCAAACGACATGAGCATACACACTACCAACAACCAAAGACCAACGACCAAAGACCAAAGACCATTCATCGTTGAAGCATCCAAGCTGAACAGTTTATTAAAATAATGAGCTGGGAACAGGGCTGGTGAACAGTGGCTTGGTCGTTGGTCGTTCACACCATACACATTCAACGACGTCTCTGGTTGGTAACGACCATAGTGGAAATTGAGCATACATGCTCCACAGATAAGCGAGGGTCGTTAACGTCCCGCGGGGCCGCGCATCGGTGGTCGTCGGATGCATACACACTTGACGATATAATGAGCGACGTCGCTGATGAGGGCTGAAATGAACGACGTCGCTCATTTTATCGTCAAGTGTGTATGGGCCTTAACTCAGCATCTGCGATCAGTTCAGTCAGTGTCGTTCCTGGTTTGACGTCACAAACACACCCAGCGTTCGCCCAGACACTCCTCCGTTTCTCCAGCCACTCCCGCGTTTTTCCCAGAAACGGTGGCGTTTTTTCACACACACCCATAAAACGGACAGTTTCCGCCCAGAAACACCCACTTCCTGTCAATCACACTACGATCACCAGAACGAAGAAAAAACCTCGTAATGCCGTGAGTAAAATACCTAACTGCATAGCAAATTTACTTGGCGCAGTCGCACTGCGGACATTGCGCATGCGCATTAGCGACTAATCGCTCCGTTGTGAGAAAAAAATAACGAGCGAACAACTCGGAATGACCCCCATAGTACCACTAAAAAAAAAAAATCTACTTTCAACACAGGACATATGTGCATATTAACATATATCATATTATTTTAAGGTACCTCATTGGTTCACTAGATCTCTCTGCAGACTTCCAAGGTGCAATCAATGCCTTTTCTACAGACTTTATGCCTATTTATACAGATGTGTCCTCATATACTATTGCTGCAGTTGCGTCAAACATGTCTTGTCAGTGCGCCAGGTCCTGTGCCTTTTTCGTGTGAACGCACTGTGCAAAAAAAAAAGACTTCACTAGACTGCACTTATTAATTTTAACAATTATCTACAAGGTGAGGCTACGTACAACGTAACTGTACTTGTAAAAAAAAAGAAATACTGCTTGAGTTAAAAGATAGTGGGGAAACATTGACCTTGGACTATCCCAAAATGGTTTTGCATGTTTCACTCCTCTTGCAGATGGGACAGATGTATTAAGCCGGGAGAAGTAATAAAGCAGCCAATCATTACGGGTTTGAAAAATTACAGTTAGGAGCTGATTGGCTGGTGCGTTATCACCTTCCATTTATCACTTCTTTATAACTGCTTTATTACTTCTCCAGGCTTAATACATCTGCCCCCTTGTTTGCTCTCACGCAGAGTTTGAAGAAGTTGTGTTTTTCCCGTGCTTCGTAAAAATGCTTAGTTTAAGAGTAGAGCAACGTGTTAACTTAACGTTTTTTAGTTAAAGAGAACACCTGCTGAATCTTTCCGTATGCTAACCGAGGCTTATAGGGCAGATTGTATGTCACATGCACGTGTATTTGAGTGGCTCGAAAGATTTAGTGATGGTTATGAGGATATCTAAAGGTGCGTACACACTGCAATATTTTTTACAATACGCTAGTTTTTACCCTTCTGAGCGATATAGTTTGTAATATCGCCCAGTGTGTACAATACGAACGGATGAACGATGCGCGCTCCCGCGGGTCGTTTAGGAGGGTTTCTGTCATCCTTCCATGCAGCTCAATCTGACAATATCATCAGAAGCTGCATGCTCCGGTGTGATGTCACTGAACGATATCGTTAGTGATATCGTTTAGTGTGTATGTACTACATCGTTTGCCTGGGAATGTAGTTAAAAAAACACTAGGCAATATTGCTCATGGAGCATATCGCCTAGAGCAGGCATTCCCAACCACGGTCCTCAAGATACACTAACAGTGCAGGTTTTTGTGATATCCAGGCTTCAGCACAGGTGGCTTAATTAGTAGCTCAGTTATTTTGATTTAACCATCTGTGCTGCAGCCTGGATATCACTAAAACCTGCACTGTTGGTGTGCCTTGAGGACCGTGGTTGGGAATGCCTGGCCTAGTGCATACCTCCCAACTTTGAAGTCCACTGGGTTGGGACACTCATGCGGCATCCCAAAAAAGGGTAGTGGTCTTGGGTGATAGGGGCATAACCATGGATGAGTGGGCATGGCCGCACATGAGGACCCGTTTTCTGTTATTTTTATGGGGGGGGCAGCGCTCCCTGAGCAGCTGGGCAGCCCCCTGGTCCAGGGCCGTCTTTTCGTATGGGCTCAATGGGCTCTTGCCCAAGGGCCCCAGGAGTATAAGGGCCCTATTCTGATAGCTGAGGGTCCCCTCTTTCCAGGGGTACCAGATTTTTTAAAATCGGCCCTAGGGAACCAGAGATATCCGACTTCAAAGCAGTGGTCCCCATCCAAGCCTGTTAATTGCTCTTCCCAGCCAGATATCTCGGGCTCTGTATAACTTTGAGTTTTTCTGAGGGTACATTTCAAAAGCTGGGGCTCTCCACTTTCGGTGGACACTGGCAGCTTGTCTCTACTATGCCCAGAACCAGAGATATCAGCCTTCAAGCAGCTGGTCCCTGCTCAAGCTCCATACGCCTAATATGCAGTTTTATATATTTGTTGGTGGATTGCCCTGGCTCCTGAACTCTAATATCCAAGTCCCCAGTTCCTCCTGACAGGTGTCCCCAGTACCTCCTGATCGGTGTTCCCAGTACCTCCTGATCGGTGTCCCCAGTACCTCCTAATAGGTGGGACACTCTAATTTTTATCCCATTCAAAGCTAAGAAATCTTTTTCCAGGAACTTGAGATATCTGCAGTCAAGCAAGCTGCCCTCCCACCAGAAAATGATGAAAATTAAGCCCACTCCACTATTAACCCCTCCCTTATGTATTAAACACCCCATAGCACCCTGGAAGTCATGTACCAGGGCCCCTTCATTCAGCCCAATGCCCCCTTCTACAGATTAGTGATCTCCCTCCCGCCCCATCTGTGCAGTAAAGGAGTAATTAGCAGAAATTACTGCTCCAGGTCCTACATGCTGAGCAGAAGATAGTACACCCCTACCACCCATGGGACATCAAAGCTGCCGCTAATAGCACCCCCACCCATGGAGGATGGGTAGGGGCCCCAGTGTATTGTTGTGCCCAGGGGCCCACACTGCTGCTAAGACGGCACTGCCCTGGTCCTTTCCCAGTACTGAATAGATGCCGTGCGCGTGTGTACAACATCTATTCAGAGATCACTTGCTGCTTTGCAGAGTAGAGCAGCGGGTGATCAAAGGCTCCCCCAACTGCCCAACCCTGCCCATGGGACACTGCTGTCCGCAGGTGGGACAGCAGGACAGTATCCGAATAGCGGGACTGTCCTGCTGGAATCGGGACAGTTGGGAGGTATGCTAGTGTATATGCACCTTAAGATGATGAACGTCTCAAAAGGCCTTGCACATCAAAAACAAATTAAAATATGGAAAACATTTAGAAAATTGTTCAAATTGATTGTCGATTCCGAATGATAGCAGAAATGGTAAACATCAACAAAGAAGCTATTAGGCAAAATCTTAACATAACAAAAGTCTGTGCTAAGGTGTCTCCAAGGCTTCTCACTGCCATGCAGAAAGAAAAAATCTAAAGCTAATTTGAGCAGACATTTTGGAACATATTAAAGTGGATTAGCATTTTTTAGATAAACTTATCTGTGATGAAACATGGATCTTCCACTACAACTCTGAGACAAAACGCCAGTACATGCACTGGACCATCATCACCAAAGCAAATCTAAATTAAAAAACATGTTAATTGTTTTCTTTGATTTCAAAAATGTTACAGTATTTTGGCAGACTGGGTACCAGAAGGCGCAACAGTGAATCAACATTTCCACAAAAATGTTCTAGAAACTTTGCAGGAAACAATATTATTGGCCCACAGCATATGGAATAGTAAAGTGGGGGTGACCATCGGTCGGTGAAACCATTGATGGTTCCCTTGCTGATGGTTACACACCATCGATGTTACCCATCAGTGGTACCATAGATGGGTAACCCACTGATGCCCATCCCTACATCCTTCTAACACAGAGCTGAAGACATGCAGTATGCACAGTTGCAGTAGTGCACAAGGTCGGAGGGCCCCCTTCCGGCAGCTCATGGTCCTAGTACTAGACAGAACAGCGCAGGTCACTCTCATCTAAGAAATATAACCCTTTATCTGCCCATGTGATGATTACTAGAATTATTAAATACATTTAATCAGGTTTCAATAAAACTAGGTATAGCTTAGATAGCACTATGTCATGATCCGGGTTATCAGGTCCCATTATTTACCTGCTAAGTGCCTTCCGAGACTGGCCCGGCATTCCAGGCCCGGATTCCACCAGCGCTGTCTGCGGGCAGCGTGCTGCATATCTGAATCTCAAGGTGCTTCTCTGTGATCGTTGCAGCGCTGACATGGCAACATTACAGTAAACATCCATCTGTTTAAAGTATGGCGTCTCCTGCACTCTGCGGCCTCCGCCGCCATTACTGCTTATTCTCACATGTGGAATACAAACTAGAGATGAGCGGGTTCGGTTTCTTTGAATCCGAACCCGCACGAACTTCACTTTTTTTTCCACGGGTCCGAGCGACTCGGATCTTCCCGCCTTGCTCGGTTAACCCGAGCGCGCCCGAACGTCATCATGACGCTGTCGGATTCTCGCGAGACTCGGATTCTATATAAGGAGCCGCGCGTCGCCGCCATTTTCACTCGTGCATTGAGATTGATAGGGAGAGGACGTGTCTGGCGTCCTCTCCATTAGAATAGAGATAGATAGATTAGATAGAGAGAGATTGTGCAGAGTCGCAGACAGAGTTAGTTTACCACAGTCAGTGACCAGTGCAGTTGCTAGTTAACTTTTATTTAATATAATATATCCGTTCACTTCTCTCTGCTATATCCGTTCTCTGCCTGAAAAAAAAAACGATACACAGCACAGTCAGTCACACAGTGTGACTCAGTCTGTGTGCACTCAGCTCAGCCCAGTGTGCTGCACAGTCATCAATGTATAAATTAAAAGCTTATAATTAATTGTGGGGGAGACTGGGGAGCACTGCAGGTTGTTAGCAGGAGCCAGGAGTACAATTATATTAATTAACAGTGCACACTTTTGCTGCAGGAGTGGTGACCAGTGCCTGACCACCAGTATAGTATTGTTGTATACTACTAATATCTCTTTAAATATCAACCAGTCTATATTAGCAGCAGACACAGTACAGTGCGGTAGTTCACGGCTGTGGCTACCTCTGTGTCGGCACACGGCAGGCAGTCCGTCCGACCAGAATTGTATTATTTATTATTATATACCTACCACCTAACCGTGGTTTTTTTTTCATTCTTTATACCGTCATAGTGTCATCCTAATTGTTACGAGTATATTACTATCTCTTTATCAACCAGTGTACAGTGCGGTAGTTCACGGCTGTGGCTACCTCTGTGTCGGCACACGGCAGGCAGTCCGTCCGACCAGAATTGTATTATTTATTATTATATACCTACCACCTAACCGTGGTTTTTTTTTCATTCTTTATACCGTCATAGTGTCATCCTAATTGTTACGAGTATACTACTATCTCTTTATCAACCAGTGTACAGTGCGGTAGTTCACGGCTGTGGCTACCTCTGTGTCGGCACACGGCAGGCAGTCCGTCCGACCAGAATTGTATTATTTATTATTATATACCTACCACCTAACCGTGGTTTTTTTTTCATTCTTTATACCGTCATAGTGTCATCCTAATTGTTACGAGTATACTACTATCTCTTTATCAACCAGTGTACAGTGCGGTAGTTCACGGCTGTGGCTACCTCTGTGTCGGCAGTCGGCAGGCAGTCCGTCCATCCATAATTGTATTATTATTATAATATATACCACCTAACCGTGGTTTTTTTTTCATTCTTTATACCGTCATAGTGTCATACTAGTTGTTACGAGTATACTACTATCTCTTTATCAACCAGTGTACAGTGCGGTAGTTCACGGCTGTGGCTACCTCTGTGTCGGCAGTCGGCAGGCAGTCCGTCCATCCATAATTGTATTATTATTATAATATATACCACCTAACTGTGGTTTTTTTTGCATTCTTTATACCGTCGTCATAGTGTCATACTAGTTGTTACGAGTATACTACTATCTCTTTATCAACCAGTGTACAGTGCGGTAGTTCACGGCTGTGGCTACCTCTGTGTCGGCAGTCGGCAGGCAGTCCGTCCATCCATAATTGTATTATTATTATAATATATACCACCTAACCGTGGTTTTTTTTTCATTCTTTATACCGTCGTCATAGTGTCATACTAGTTGTTACGAGTATACTACTATCTCTTTATCAACCAGTGTACAGTGCGGTAGTTCACGGCTGTGGCTACCTCTGTGTCGGCAGTCGGCAGGCAGTCCGTCCATCCATAATTGTATTATTATTATAATATATACCACCTAACCGTGGTTTTTTTTTCATTCTTTATACCGTCGTCATAGTGTCATACTAGTTGTTACGAGTATACTACTATCTCTTTATCAACCAGTGTTGCGGTAGTTCACGGCTGTGGCTACCTCTGTGTCGGCAGTCGGCAGGCAGTCCGTCCATCCATAATTGTATTATTATTATAATATATACCACCTAACCGTGGTTTTTTTATACCACCTAACCGTGGCAGTCCGTCCATAATTGTATACTAGTATCCAATCCATCCATCTCCATTGTTTACCTGAGGTGCCTTTTAGTTCTGCCTATAAAATATGGAGAACAAAAAAGTTGAGGTTCCAAAATTAGGGAAAGATCAAGATCCACTTCCACCTCGTGCTGAAGCTGCTGCCACTAGTCATGGCCGAGACGATGAAATGCCAGCAACGTCGTCTGCCAAGGCCGATGCCCAATGTCATAGTACAGAGCATGTCAAATCCAAAACACCAAATATCAGTAAAAAGCCTCTTTTTTTCTTTGCGTCATGTGCTGTTTGGGGAGGGTTTTTTGGAAGGGACATCCTGCGTGCCACTGCAGTGCCACTCCTAGATGGGCCCGGTGTTTGTGTCGGCCACTAGGGTCGCTAATCTTACTCACACAGTCAGCTACCTCATTGCGCCTCTTTTTTTCTTTGCGTCATGTGCTGTTTGGGGAGGGTTTTTTGGAAGGGCCATCCTGCGTGACACTGCAGTGCCACTCCTAGATGGGCCCGGTGTTTGTGTCGGCCACTAGTGTCGCTTATCTTACTCACACAGCGACCTCGGTGCAAATTTTAGGACTAAAAATAATATTGTGAGGTGTGATGTGTTCAGAATAGGCTGAAAATGAGTGTAAATTATGTTTTTTGAGGTTAATAATACTTTGGGATCAAAATTACCCCCAAATTCTATGATTTAAGCTGTTTTTTAGGGTTTTTTGAAAAAAACACCCGAATCCAAAACACACCCGAATCCGACAAAAAAAATTCGGTGAGGTTTTGCCAAAACGCGGTCGAACCCAAAACACGGCCGCGGAACCGAACCCAAAACCAAAACACAAAACCCGAAAAATTTCCGGCGCTCATCTCTAATACAAACAGACTTTCCCTCCAGTTTCAAACATCGGCGCAGCCATGTTTGTTTTGCATCACATGTTGTTCTCACTTCTCAGCCTATCCGCAGCAGTCTGGACTCTGTGTAATTTTCCAGCCAATCCCTGCTCACCAGCTGGGATACATATCCTGCTCCAGGGCTGGATAATCATCAGTGCTTTGGTTGTCAACCCTGCATACATGTCTCTCCTGTTTGGTCATACCTCCCAACTGTCCCGATTTTCGCGGGACAGTCCCGTTTTTTGGGGACTGTCCCGCTGTCCCACCCGCGGGTCGCAGTGTCCCGCGGTGGGGGGGGACAGTTGGGAGGCTCTGTCTCTCGCTGCCCTGCTTAGCAGAGCAGCGGTGAATAGACGCTGTGCGCATGCGCACAGCGTCTATTCAGTGCAGACAGGTGGAGAGGAGGCATGCCAGCGGCTCACGGAGCGCTGGGCATGCCCCCTCAGTGACGAAATCGGGGGGCGTGACTCGCGATCGCGGGTCCTCCGCGAAACCACGCCCCTTTTCCATAGGCCACGCCCCTTTTTCGGGAGCGCGGGCTTCGCCGCGCGTGTGTCCCTCTTTAATGCAGCACAAAGTTGGGAGGTATGGTTTGGTGAATGCTCAGCTTGACTTTCCAGGGATTCCAGCTCCTGTGATTCAGCTTCTCCAAGAGACCGACACCAATTACCATCTTGTGGTGCAGCCTGACTCCACAGTGTTCCAGTCCTGCTTCCTGGCTTTCTACAGCAATCCTGATACCGGCTTCCAGCGCAGGTTCTACTCTGCCTCCAGCTTCCAGCGGTATCCTGGCATCATTATTGTTTCCAGTTATCTACAGCATCGCACTCTAGCTTCTGTGGTAACATGTCACTGGCTTCAGTCAGCCTCAGCCCTCAGTTGTGACATACTAAACATGACAATGATGATAAAGGTCTCCAGCACTAATGAACTACAGTACTTGTGATAGGCTCAGTATGAATACAACATTTATGCTGGTAAGGACTTTCTGTGTTACCCTGCGTGTGCATATAGAAAGCTGTAAGAAAGGGTTTTAGCAACAACAAAAAAGATTTTTTTTTGTAAACAAGATGGATAGTTTCATCTATTGAAATTAGTTTTTGTAAAATATTTTTAAGCCTAATAATGAACGCATATTTCATAAGAAAAATAAATGGTTAAAACATAATTACATATTCTCTTGGAATGTCCAGGAGACTTACAAATATTTGGGGCCCTGGAAGAGTTGGAGCATCTCCCACATCCCACCCACTACCTGGTGAAGTGGGCAGGATGCGGAGAATAATTCAAAGAAAAGTGGGTCCATAGGGAAGAGGTGGGGCCAATATGACGTGATTCTATGAGGATTACATAATTTTAGCCTCGCCCTTTCCATATGGACATGCAATTTGGGGCATCATGTTGATGTGGGCGGAGCCGAGATCCATGTGATCCCAACTCCCCCCCCCCACCACCACCACCACCACCATCAAGGGTGGGAGAGCGGCACAGTGACCAAAATATGGGACTGTCTCATGAAAATCAGGATAGTTGGGAGTTATGCCTCAGCCCATATTTGGGAGGGGCCAGCCAGTCGGGAGGCATAACTGTCAAGCAGACGGTGTGGTGGCTTGGTGCACCAATTACATCATTGTGCCCCACCCACACTATACAATGCCATAATTACCCCATTGTAAAGCAGGGGGCAGATTCATGATAAAGAGATTCTGCACAGATCTCACCAAGCTGCCCTGACTGCCTACATTCCGACTGGATATCCAGGAAACGTACCTACCTTACCAGACAAGATTTGTGAATTTCCTGGAAGTGCAGAGAGAGTAGAAAAGTATGCATCAGCCCCACTTTGTGATAGCCACAGCTCACTTCACCACAGGTAGAACGCTATTGTAGATTGTGTAACATGTTTCTAAATATACTGTTAGTCTATATCGTATACTTTGATAACACTATGTGATTAAGTAACACTTTTTGACTCAACTATACCTTTAATTTGCATAGAGCACGGCCTCAATAAAAATGTGTCTGCTGCAGGCTTATTGTGATAGTATTTTTATATTTTTGTTTTGCTTGGGTTTCCAAATGCTTGATTTCAAAACAATCTGTCACACATCCTACAGTAGTCATCCAGTGCCTATCATCCATTGTCCGTCTCTGGTCACTCACAGCACCATGCTGTGAGCTGCATCTGCAGAGTGCAGGTGATAATAATGGCATCAAGTGCTGGTTGGTATGAAGAGTAGCCTGGGCAAGATGGTAACACAAAACTTGGCCTCAGACCTGGATAACATGAATAACTTTATTTACAGAAAGGAATATAATAACACCATTTTGGGTCCTCTGATCCCTATCTGGACAGGTTGCACTGATAGGATAGTTTTATTTTGCTGATTTGTACATTCTTACAGAAAACTACAAGTCCTCATTTTGCTTGCAAAGTGTTAGCTTTATACTTGTCCACTCCTGGAATATTTGAGTGACACCCAAATTTTGGGGAGTCCTGCAGTATTTTTGGTAGAGTAGACTAGCCTCCATGATTCTGCTCACTTCTCCAGGACAGTGAGTGAGTGAGTGAGTGAGTGAGTGAGTGAGTGAGCTTTATGAGCATTTTCACACAAAAAATATGGGTTTCGCCTATAGGGGATATAGAGGTCTATTTACTAAGCCCTGGATGGAGATTAAGTGGATGGAGATATAGCACCAGACAATCACCTCCTAACTGCCATGTTAAATGCTGTGTTTGAAAAATAACAGTTAGGAGCTGATTGGCTGGTACTTTAACTCCGGTCTCTTTATCTACACCCAAGGCTTAGTAAATAGACCCCTTAGATCCTTTTCAGAAGTGAGGGGGTCTATTTACTAAGCCTTGGATGGAGATAAAGTGGACGGAGATAAAGTACCAGCCAAACAAGCTTCTGTCATTTTTCAAACCCAGCCTGTGACATGGCAGTTAGGAGCTGATTGGCTGGTACTTCATCTCTGTCGACTATATCTCCATCCAAAGCTTAGTAAATAGACCCCTTCGAGTTAGACAGTATTCCGGAACAGGACTCATGGTTTTAATTCCAGGCGTGTCACTTTATTTCCTCACAGGGAAGCAACTCACTAGGGCTCTTACCCCATTTGAGAGTATGTGTTCTCACCCCACAGCCCCTATACGTGTTCTATCTGGCATGCACCACTTTCCTACTCAACCTTCATTTTGTGAGGCATGGAACAGTGATCTTATACATTGTGGTATCTACATAAACTGGGAAAAAGCTTTATAATATACTTCCACTTGTTCTACTAGCTTGGAGGTTCTAGAAACTCAATATAAACTCCTGACTAGGTAGTATAGGTGCCCAGTAATGTTATATAGGTTCTTCCCTACTGTGTCCTCTTCATGTTGGTGCTGTGGTAAAGATAGAGCTACACTGATCCACATATGGTGTGATTGTCCCCTGATTATCCCATTTTGGAACAAAATCATTGCATCATCATCTAAAATTTTGGGCTATCAAGTCCCAGAAGGATCAGACTTCTAGGTTATTATCTTATTCAGACATTCCCTTATCCGGATATAAAAAGTCCCTTCTCCCCCACATAAATAATGCAGCAAGAGCGGTGGTTCCAGTTCATTGTCACTTAGGGGTAGTCCCCTCAACTTGGGAGTGGAGTCAATGTCTGGATTTTTAAATGAATATGGAAGATGTCTTTTACTCAGCACTGGAGACGCACTCCGACTTTGTTGCTACTTGGTATTGCTGGGTGGAGTTTAAGGCCTCTTCTTCATATAGAGACAAAGTGACTCTGCACCATATGTAGGATCACCTCCATACCCTATCTCCTTCTAGACCATAATACCTCTCTAATCCATTCCTTACCTGCGCTTCCCGCAACCTTTCCTTGCCCCTTTCTCCCCCTCTTTGTCTCGTCTCCCCTCTCTTTTTTTTTTTTTTTTCTTTTCTCCACGTAAGCGGTTTGTAGAGTCTGTTTTAGTCTTTTTTTATATTTTATAAAATGCATATGTTGCCTACAATATTTTGAATACATATTACGCTCTTATTAGCTGCACAATTGGTTCACAACTGTATTGTAATACTTTGTATGTATGATGTTGTAACCAGAGGCGTCGAAATGGGAGGGCAAGGGGGCAGCTCGCCCCCCTCCCCCCCAAACACGAGAGAGGTGCCGATGTATAGAAGGAGTGGTGGAGCAATGTGCGGTCAGGGGTAAGACCGCACATTACATCCTCCATGCAGCGCTTTGGCAACCTTCACCAACTGTATAATGCACTGCCCCCTCCTCCTCCCCGGTGGCCTATTTCACACACTGCGGTTTTGATCGGACGGCAAAAAGCAATCCATTTTATTTCCTGTGTGTGTTTTTAAGTATTGTTGCTATTGGGGGCTTTCAGACAGCACGGTCACGGCACGGTTTGCAGCAGGATTTATCCACTGAAATGTCCGGCTGCCGTGCCGTGGCCATGCCGTCCCTGAAGGCAGTGTAGTTAGTGTATGATTGGGAGCTTTCACACACAACAGCTTTTTTCTTCTGCTGCTGCTGCTGCACATGCGCACAGCAGAAAACACGGTTGAAAGCCGTTGTGTGTGAAAGGCTCTGCCAGCCAGTAAAAAAATGGACGACTTTTGTCCATCTTTTTGCGTCCAGACAAAATCTGAGTGTGTGAAATAGCCCTTATATGATGGCGCTGCACTGCTGCGGTTCCAGCTCCTTCTTCCCCTCATCGCTGGTACTCCTGTACTTCTCCTCATTGCTGTGGAGCTGCATTCTACTCCTCCTCGTAGTACCGCCTCCTATTCCTTCCCAGTAGCTCCACCCTGTGACTGAGACCTAGCAGGAGCAGCAGAGCCCGGATAGCCATCTGCGGTGCAATCAAGTTTTTCATGAAGACACAGTGGCGTGATGTCATGACATCGCACAGCTGGACACTGAACCATGGGGGTAATTCCAAGTTGATCGCAGCAGGAATTTTGTTAGCAGTTGGGCAAAACCATGTGCACTGCAGGGGAGGCAGATTTAACATGTGCAGAGAGAGTTAGATTTGGGTGGGGTGTGTTCAATCTGCAATCTAATTTGCAGTGTAAAAATAAAGCAGCCAGTATTTACCCTGCACAGAAATAAAATAACCCACCCAAATCTAACTCTTTCTGCACATGTTATATCTGCCTCCCCTGCAGTGCACATGGTTTTGCCCAACTGCTAACAAAATTCCTGCTGCGATCAACTTGGAATTACCCCCTAAGTGAAGAGAACCTGAGCAGTACAGCATCCTCATTATGCAGTTAAGTGTGGGCTGGGGAGCACAGTTCAGGGTGGGGGGTTGGAGAAGATAATGCAGCCTGGCTAAGAGTCACAGATAAGTGGAGGCTGACACAGACAGGGATGCTGAGAAACACATAGGGGGCTGCTGAGAAAGGCTGATGGACACAGAGGGGGGAGCTGACACAGAGGGGTAGGCTGACAGAATTTGAAATACACAGAGGCTGACACAAATGTAGAAGCTGAGAGACACAGAGGGAGAAACTGAGAGACACAGAGGCGAAGGCTGACAAAGAAAGAGGCTGAGAGACAGAGGGGGATGCTGAGAGAGGTTGAGGGACACAGAGTGAGGGGGAGGCTGAAGGCCATAGAGTGAGGTGGAGGCTGAGGGACTCAGGGGAGGGAGGCTGAGGGACACGGGATGGGGTTCTGGAGTGACAGGAGGATGGAGTGATGAGGCTGGAGAGACACAATAGACAGGAGGCTGGACAGACAGGAGGATGTAGAGGCACAAGGGGCAGGAGGCTGAATAAACAGGAGGATGAAGAGGCAAAAGAGACAGGAGGCTGGAGGGAATACAGGGGCAGGAAGTGACACAGGGGGCATGAGTTTCATTGAAATTCTGTTGTATGATGATGACATGGGTTATATTCCTACACAAACAGGCATCTTCTGGATCTCCTACATGATTCATGAATACTGACTGAAGATACTGGCCAGGCAGAATCCCTTTCTTCAGAGGTTCCCCATTGCAGTGAACCCAACATGTAGGTAAGGGATGTGGTATGCCTGACCGGTGGTCAGGAGACCGCCGGTCAGCATACCGACACCGGGATCCTGGAAGCAGAATCCCAGCGGGGGTGGCGTATGCAGCAAGCCACTTGCGGGCTCAATGGCGACCTACGGTCCCCACGGATTCTATTCCTACTCTATAGGTGGCGTGGACACTTACAAGTGGGAATAGTCCCTGTTGGTCGGCATGCCGACCGTCTGGATTGTAAGGAGACGAGATGTAGGGGGAAGTTATGTGACCGTCGGACCTTCCGATCCCTCTGAGAGCGGCAGCAGAGGGAAGTTTCTCTTGCCTGTAGCCGCACATGCTGTCTGTCTGACTGGTCGCAACCTGCGCAAGCAGGACAGATAAAGCACTTGCTGATTTGGTAGCATCGGATGCGACCATGCCAGGCAAGTGGTTAAAATATTAACTTACAGACAGTGCTCTATTTCATTTGTTTGTGTATCTAATTATCCAAGGCAGTAAAAAAAAAATAGTATAGTATTAGTATGTACTGTATCCAGCGTTTGTGGGGGTGGACATATAGCGATTTAGAGGAGCCAAAATGAGGTCATATCGTGCCTGGTTATAACAGCAATGTCACTGTTTCTACATTGTGTGGAATTTTTCAAACTTAAAACAGGATTTTAATTATCTACAAGCAAATCCTTTTCTCGTAGTCCGTAGAGGATACTGGGGTCCATTTAGTACCATGGGGTATAGACTGGTCCACTAGGAGCCATGGGCCCTTTAAGAATTTGATAGTGTGGGCTGGCTCCTCCCTCTATGCCCCTCCTACCAGACTCAGTCTAGGAAACTGTGCCCGAAGAGATGGACATACTTAGAGAGAAGGAAAGAAAAGGATAGTGGTGAGATTCCGAACCAGCACACACAACAAGGGGAAAGCCAAGCTAACCAAACTTGAAACAGGAACAGCAACGGCTGAACCAACATTACTTAACCAAGTAACATTGCAGGAAGAACGAAGCACTGGGCGGGCGCCCAGTATCCTCTACGGACTACGAGAAAAGGATTTACCGGTAGGTAATTAAAATCCTATTTTCTCTTATGTCCTAGAGGATACTGGGGTCCATTTAGTACCATGGGGATGTACCAAAGCTCACAAATTAGTTCCTGCAGAACTGACTGACCAAACTGAAGGTCCTCAGAGGCAAAAGTATCGAACTTGTAGAACTTAGCAAACGTGTTCGAACCTGACCAAGTAGCTGCTTGGCAGAGCTGTAAAGCCGAGACACACCGGGCAGCCACCTAGGAAGAACCCACCGACCTAGTAGAGTGAGCCTGTACAGATTTTGGACATGGCAAACCTGCTGTGGAATAAGCATGCTGGATAGTAAGTCTGATCCAGCGTGCAATTGTCTTCTTTGAAGCAGGAACACCCAGTTTTATTGGGATCATAAAGAACAAACAGCGAGTCCGTTTTTCTGTGACGAGCTGTTCTCTTCACGCACACCTTCAAAGCCCTCACAACATCCAAAGACTTTGAAGTAGCAGAAGTGTCGGTGACAACTGGAACCACAATAGGTTGGTTGATGTGAAACGCAGACACCACTTTAGGAAGAAATTGCTGACGAGTGCCTAGTTCAGCTCTGTCCTCATGGAAAATCAAATAGGGACTATTATGAGACAAAGCCCCCAACTCCGACACACGTCTTGCTGAAGCCAAGGCCAACAGTGTGACAGTCTTCCACATAAGATATTTTACGTCCACCTCCTGTAACGGTTCAAACTAGTCCGATTGGAGGAACTGCAGCACCACGTTGAGATCCCAAGGTGCCGTGGAAGGCACAAAGGGAGGTTGGATGTGCGGAACACCTTTCAAGAACGTCTGGACCTCAGGGAGAGAAGCTAATTATTTCTGAAAGAAAATGGACAAGGCCAAAATCTGGACTTTTAAGGAGCCCAGACACAGACCCACATCCACACCTATGTGCAGAAAAAGCAGGAGACGTCCCAGATGAAATTCCACCGCAGAATAATTTCTGCTCTCACACCAAGAGACTTATTTCTTCCAAATAGAATGGTAATGCTTAGACGTTACCCCCTTCCTTGCTTGGATCATAGTCGGGATAACCTTGTTAGGGATCCCTCTCCTGGCTAGAATCAGCCGTTCAACTTCCATGCCATCAAACGTAGCCGCGGTAAGTCCTGATAGACGAATGGACCCTGTTGCAGAAGATCCAAAGAGGTAGAGGCCATGGATTTCTGAGGAGCATCTGTAGAAGGTCCGCATACCAGGCCCTTCTTGGCCAGTCCGGAGCAATGAGAATTGGTTGAACATTTTCCCTTTTAATACTCTTTAGAATTCTTGGGATCAGAGGAAGTGGAGGAAACATGCACACCATCTAAAAGACCCATGGAGATGTCACGGCGTCCACCGCCACTGCATGTGGGTCTCTCGACCTGGAACAATACCGAATGAGCTTCTTGTTTTAAGCAGAGAAGCCATCATGTTGATCTGTGGATATCCCCATCGACTTGTCAAGCACCTGAACACTTCTGGGTGAAGGCCCCACTCCCCGAGGTGCATGTTGTGTCTGCTGAGGAAGTCTGCTTCCCAGTTGTCTACTCCCAGAATGAAGACCGTTGACAATGCCACAGCGTTTCTTTCTGCCCAGAGGAGAATTCTTGACACCTCTGACATCTCTGCTCTTCGTTCTGCCCTGTCGGTTTATGTACGTCACTGCCATCACATTGTCTGACTGGACCTGAATGGCCCGATTTGAAGAAGATGTGAGGCCTGCAGAAGGCATTGTATATGGCTCTGAGTTCCAGAATGTTGATTGGAAGGACAACTTCCTGACTTGACCATCTTCCTTGAAACTGCACCCCCTGAGTGACTGCTCCCCAACCTCTGAGGCTTGCGTCTGTGGTTAACAGAATCCAGTTCTGAATTCCGAACCTCCAACCTTCGACAAGGTGAGCAGTCACCACAGAAGGGAGATCCTGGCTTTTGGCGACAGACGGATCCTCTGGTGCATGTGAAGATACAATCTGGACCATTTGTCCAACAGATCGAGCTGGAAGGGTCTTGCGTGAAACCTTCTGTTTTGAAGAGCCTCGTAAGAGGCCACCATTTTCCCCAGAAGGCGGTATGCACAGATACACCGAGATCCGGGTTGGCTTCAGGACGTCCTGAACCATCGACTGGATCACCAATGCCTTTTCCAATGAAAGGAACAGTTTCTGCGACTCCCTGTCCAGTATCATGCCCAGGAATGGGAGCCTCCTTGTTTGCTCTAGGTGAGATTTCGGAAGGTTCTGAATCCACCTGTGATACTGGAGGAGTTTGGTTGAGAGACCAATGCTGTTCAGCAACCTTTTCCTGGATGGAGCTTTTATCAGGAGATCGTCCAGGTATGGAATTATGTTCACTCCCTGTTTGCGGAGCAGAAACATCATCTCTGCCATCACCTTGGTGAACACCCTCGGTGCCGTGGAGAGACCAAAGGGCAGGGCCTGGAACTGGTAGTGACAGTCCTGCAGTGCAAACCGTATATAAGCCTGATGAGGCGGCCAGATTGGAATGTGAAGGTACGCATCCTTGATATCCAGAGACACTAGGAATTCTCCCTCCTTCAGACCTGAGATCACCGCTCTCAGAGACTCCACCTTGAATTTGAACATTCGTAAGTACAGGTTCAAAGACTTGAGGTTCAGAATCGGTCTTACCGAACCATTTTGTTTCGGTACTACGATCAAGTTGGAATAGTACCCCTTTGTGAGTAGATAAGGTGGAACTGGAACAAGGACCTGAGTCTGTACCAGTTTTTGGATGGCATGCTTGCCTCTTGTGAAACTGGCAAGCCTGATTTGAAGAATTTGTGAAGTGGGAGCTTTTGGAACTCCAGTCTGTAGCCCGGGGAAATAAGATCTATGAACCAGGGATCCTGGCAGGAACTTGACCAGATCTGACTGAAAAATTGTAGTCGGGCACCCATCTGACAGCCTTCCAGGCATTCCAGTCCACCGTCATGCTGAAGTCTTTGAGGAAGCAGAGCCTGAGCTCTGTTCCTGAGCACCTGCAGTTGCTGGCTTGCGTGGTTTACCTCTTGCACTGCTGGAGGATGTAGAAGCACCTCTGGATTTGCCTTTGAACTTGGCCGTCCGAAAGCAGGGGCAAACGCAGGATTTTTAAGTGGGGGTTTCCAGATATGTGTAAATATGAAGGGTGGGAGAGAGAGAGATTGCGAGAGAGAGAAAGAGACGTCCAGAGCTCCCTAGCCGCACCTGACCGGCAGTGCAGTGTATCTCCAGCTGGATCCGTCTACGTGTAAGACGGAGGGTGAGAGTTTTTACCATTTAGCCAGCCTGATTAGGCAATCAGGAACTGTTACTATTATCTATGCAAAAGGAATTGCTTGAGACTTTGTAACGAGTGTTCAGTGTAATAACACAAGGAGCCGTTTTGAGACTTTGTAACAACAAGCGGTGATTACTACATCTGATTATTCCGTCTCTCTACAAGCAGTTAGTGGACAATCTGAGCATACTGATTTGCACATCAATTAATAAGTATATCCCCTATTGCACATATTGTGGTTATTATATATGCATGAGAGCTGATCCATATTTTATTTTAGGCGTATATAGAAAGCCGGCTTTTGAAAATAAGAATTAATTAGAGTTGTTAAATTTATATATGCATATGATAGCTTTTTTATTAGATTAAGAATTTTATGTGGTTCCATCTACTAATTAGAGATTTATATGATTAATCGAATCCGGAATAAAAAGGTGTTTTTATGTATACATGTGAATTCACTTTATTTGGAGTCTGGAAGGTTCTTAAATAGCGCAGAGTGTTCTTTTCTTACAGAGAGAGAGCGCGAGACATGGTGAGAGAGAGGGGCATAGGGAGGGAGAGAGAGCGCGAGACATGGCGCAAGAGAGATGGCGAGAGTAAGAGAGACATGGTGAGTGCAAAAGAGACAGATGGCGAGACAGACATGGCGAGAGAGACAGACATTGCGAGAGAGAGAGAGATGGAAAGGAGAGAGAAATAGAGCGCTAAATAGAGGTAGAGCAGTAAATGGAGAGAGAGCGCTAAATGGAGAGAGAGCTACATGGTGAGAAAGAGAGCTACATGGAGAGTGCTATATGGGGAGAGAGTGCAACATGGAGAGAGAACGATCTACAGTACATGGAGAGAGCTACATGAAGAGAGAGAGATAGGGCTACATGAGAAGAGAGAGAGAGCTACATGAAGAGAGAGAGATAGGGCTACATGAGAAGAGAGAGAGAGCTACATGAGAGAGAGAGAGAGAGAGAGAGAGAGAGAGAGAGAGAAAGCTAAGTGGATATCATTCCCACCCCAGAACCCTCCCTCCCTTCCTCCTTCATAGACAGTCCGTATACCTGAGCCACCATGATCATTCCCACCCCAGCACCCATGGCCCCTCCATAGACAGCAGCACAAACACAATCATGCCTCACCCTAACCCACCCTACCCCCTGGCTCCGGCTTCCCACTCATGGTGCTCAGAGAGCATAATTTATTAGAGCGTACACACTCATCCGCTCGCACCCGCCATACAGAAACATCACCTCTCTGCTGTGGGGATTGCATACGTGCACGAAGGCTCATCCCTTAGGTTGTGGACAGCGCAGCTACCTTACAAACTGGCCACGCGATGACAGCCTGAGAGGAGCTGCTCTCCTTATATGCCAACAGCCAGTTTCTCAGTCTGACTCAAACGGAGCTGCTGCAGCCGTGGCTGAGCACCGGCATTCGGGACTGCATAGACTACTGCATATAAATAAATCACTCACCTGCTATGTGATAGATCGGCGGCTGGGGGGGTTTCCAGGTACTCGGGACCCCCCCCCCCTTCCCCCCTGCGTGCACATATGGAAAGGACTGCAACTTAGAAGCTGAATATGTCTTCTTGGTTGGGGGGGCTGCTGAAGGAAGATACGTAGACTTACCTGCAGTAGCTGTGGAGATCCATTTATCTAGTTCATCTCCAAACAAGGCCTCTCCTGTGAATGGTAGGCCTTGCACACCTTTCCTGGAGTCCGCATCACCAGTCCGCTGGCATAGCGTTAAGCAAGCCTATCACTTTTATGGCTTCCAACTTAAAGATTGCAGAGTCCTGTATATGCTCCTGTATATCCCCCCTAGACAAGGAATCTAATCCCTCAATTAGGTTACCTGACCATTTTGCAATAGCTTTTGTGATCCACGCATGTGCAATAGTGGGTCTTTGGGCTACCCCAGCAGCTGTGTACAATGATTTGAGTGTAGTCTCAATTTTACGATGAGCTGTGTCCTTTAGGGAGGCTGCACCAGGAACAGGCAATACAATTTTTTGTGACAGCCTAGAGGCTGATGCGTCCACTATCGGTGGATTTTCCCATTTTTTCCTATCCTCCAGAGGAAAGGGAAAAGATGAGAGCAACCTTTTAGGGATCTGAATTTTTTTTTATCAGGATTAATCCATGGTTCTTCAAACAGGGTATTCAATTCCTTTGACACAGGAAAAGTGACTGAGGTCTTCTTTTTTTTGCATTAAAATAAAATTCCTCACACTCCTCTGACCCCTTATCAGAAATATGCAGAACATCTCTGATAGCTTCTATAAGAGCCTCTATTCCCTGTGACAGAGCCGCATCCCACCCCTCAAAGTCTACCTCACCCTCCTCCAAGTCTGACCCTTCAGCGTCAGAGTCAGACTGCAGGATGTGGGCCAGAGATCGCTTTTGCGGGCAAATGGGAGGGGATTGAGACGCTGTTTTGGGGACTGAGTCTCTGCTCATAAACTCATCCACGGTCTGTTTTAAGTAATGCGTCTGTTTCTCATTGCGGGACAATTTTGTAGAAAGAGTAGAGATCATTTCTTTCAGAGAATTAACCCACTCTTGTTCAGCCCCGCTATTCTGTGAACCCTGAGTATCCAATAGTGAGCCCCCTGGCGAAGAGGAACACTCCGCTGTACAAGAAACCCACTCTTTGCCTGACATAATGTAAATGTGACAGCACACACACACAGGAAAAGGTTAAGCACAATTAACCCACAAAGAGCTCTTCAGGAGACACAGAGTTGTTTGGAGCCAGCCCCCACCGCGCCCTTACTGCTAATGCCAAGCTTAGCCGGGTCGCAGACTAAGCACCCTGATAGGGGACTTAGTACAATAGTAATCGCTCCCCCCCCCCTGCTATGACCCACTGGTACAGCTGAGGTAATTTGGAGTCACACTGGAAGAGCTGCGCATCCCTGTCAGTCAGCATCGGTGTCCACTGCAGAGGGAAAATGGTGCTGGTGAGCTGCTGGATCCTCTAATAGTGAAACCCCGCCCCTTCAATGGCGCGTGTTCTTCCCACTTTTTTATACTGGCTGAGGAATTTGGTGCTTAAAATGGACAGAAACCATTTTAAGACTGTGTTGCCAGTATGGGTACCATGTACAGTGTACTGAGACGCAGCTCTGTACTGTGTCTGGAGACGCATTCCGCCCTGTTTAGAAGCCGTGCATCTCTGTACCATCGTGTCGCCATAATGGCCGGCGCCCTGCTAACCGGGACGCCGGCTCAGTACTCACCACTCTTCATTCTTCTGGCTCTGTTAGGGGTGGCGGCGTGCTGCGGGAATGTGCGTGCGCCGTGTTGGGGCTTGCAAATAGTTCCCCGCTGACAGGACACTGAGCTCCTGAGGGAACAGGACCATTAACCCTTCAAAAGGTTGGGCCGTTCCCCTTCCCCCAAGTCCCACGAAGCAGACAGGCTTGTGCCAACCAGCCCTGCCTGAAAATAAACATATAAAATAAATGCAGAAAACTCTTCAAGAGCTTCCTTCAGCGTGACTGGTCGTCCGGGCATATTTTCTAAACTGAGTGTGGTAGGAGGGGCATAGAGGGAGGAGCCAGCCCACACTATCAAATTCTTAAAGTGCCCATGGCTCCTAGTGGACCCGACTATACCCCATGGTACTAAATGGACCCCAGTATCCTCTAGGATGTAAGAGAAATAATGAATTTATAAACAAAATATGGGTTTCATCTAGGACTAGGTATTATCAGGCTTGTCAATGATATGCCACAAAGTACTTTATGCAGCAGTGAGATTGAGCAGTGAGTCACAAGTTTTCTAGCAAGTCCATCTTTGGGTATCCGGACTCCAGGTCGACAACAAAAAGGTCGACACACCTTAGGTCGACGCCAATTGGTCAACACACCTTAGGTCGACATGGACAAAAGGTCGACATGGACAAACGGTCGACAGGAACAAGGTCGACATGGAAAAAGGTCAACATGAGTTTTTCACAATTTTTTTCTTTTTTGGAACCTTTTCATACTTAACGATCCACGTGGACTACGATTGGAACGGTAATCTGTGCCGAGCGAAGCGGAGCGGAGCGAAGGCACCATACCCGAAGCATGGCGAGGGGACGCGGTGCACTAATTGGGGTTCACGGTCACTCTACGAAGAAAACGACACCAAAAAAACATAAAAAACTCATGTCGACCTTTTTCCATGTTGACCTTGTTCCTGTTGACCTTTTGTCCTTGTCGACCTTTTGTCCACGTCGACCTAAGGTGTGTCGACCAATTGGTGTCGACCTAATGTGTGTCGACCTTTTTGTTGTCGACCTGGAGTCCCAGACCCCATCTTTGTTACAGAATAAGTTAGAGGCGAGCCCAATACTATTAATAATTTTGCTGTATTCAATGTTTGTTTAACAGCAAAAAGGGTTAAAAGGCTACGAAGTACATTTCTGCAGAAGTAGAAAGCAAAGAGCTGATCCATTAATCCTTCAGTTTGAACTATGCAGACTCTTTAATCAGAGCAGGACAAAAGCTAGGGCTATAGATTATTCACCCTGGTGTGTGTGTTGGTTTAGCAGGTGGCATGTCCTGGGTAGGAAAATGCACATACTCTGCATAACTGAGAGCCCAGTTGTGAGGGGGTGTCACATTTAGTCATGGGCTCTGTGCAGAATTTCATAGTCCACTGAGCAGCTCCCACATTTGTGTAATTAACCCTGACTAGAACAGGGACACACTTCAGAAAGTAATATTTTTTAATTCTGATCACTTCGGCAACTTAAGTGTGAATGTTAAAGGGAACAATTTGTTTCCAGATGTAAATATAATTATCACAACCTCACATCTACTGAGTGAATCTAGACATCAAAGACGTGTGAAGGTATCTTTACCCACAGTTGCCTACCCTCCTGCATTCTGCAGGAGACTCCCTGAAGTAGTAGCAATCTCCCTGACTCCCTGAATAGTCCTTCAATCTCCTTGATTACACTTTATCACCATTATGCAGCTGTTACATTCTTGGGGAAAAAGATAAATCAGAGATACATACATTCAAATGGGATCATCAGTGCCATTTCCCTGTATTGGTTATAAGGCACAATGATCCCTGTGGCTACATGCATTTTAATTAAGGTTTCTTGTGGCCACTTACAGTAAATAGAACCCCTTGTAAAACACAACACATGAACAAATTCTGAAAAATGTCAGTATCTTTTCTTCAACGAATAGCTCTAATACCCCTTTTCCACTAGCTTTTAAAACATGGGTAAATGCGCGGGGGTGCGCATTTACCAGTGTTTTTGTCCTAGTGGAAAAGGGTCCTCCAGCAAATTCCCAGATCAAGTGATCCGGGAATCCTACCCGGGTAGCTTGCCGGGTTTAACACGTGTTCAACCCAGTAAGCTGTGTAGTGTGAAAGGGAGCCGTGTCGCCCCGTTCACAGTCGTCCCCGTGTCGTTCTAATGGAATTACTTTGCGACTAAGATCTTTTGAGTAAGAAGATGCAAAACACACACCCGATGCTGTAAGAGTCACATGGGATCTAGTGCGCCAAGCAGGCATGGCAACAGGGAGGGACAAAGGGGACACCCTTACCAAGCCCCGAGGTTCAGAGGGGTCCCAAAGATCAGGCTGATGGGATTGTGCCCCTCTACTGGCAGATGTGCTGTTTTCTGCCAGACTGCTAGGGATGTTCTTTCCAGCATGTCCTGTTGCCCACTCATCATCTTCAGCAGAGCGTATCTTCATACCTGCTACCTTCTCATGCCACCTGATCAAGCCAGTTGCTGCTGACCTCCCCCCTCCTTACTCCTTGTTTGCATCCCTCCTGGTCTACACGTGCTCCCTGCTTTGCTAAATACCATCTACCGCTGGGACACCGGTGTGCTTGTGCTGCTTCGCTGTTGCTGTGGAGGTCCTGGGCTGCGGACACTATGAGATCTGCTCTCCTTGCTGACTTCCAGTGACACATACTAGCCCTTATTCGTGGTACCCCTTCCTCTGTTAATACCCTGTCCCTACTTTATTACTCCCCTTATTTGTCCCTTACCCTCCCTGTGTGGTTTTCTTCCCCCAACTCTTCTCCTTCCCTCTACCCTTCCCTTGGTTCACTTACCAGCATCACCTAGCTCATGTGTGTGTGTGTGTGTGTGTGTGTGTGTGTGTGTGTGTGTGTGTGTGTGTGTGTGTGCGCGCTCCAATATTTCTATTGTCGGCTTTGGCGCCATAGGGGGCTGTTTGTTGTTGGCATGACTTAATCAATAATGGACACATCTGTAGATTGCTACTTTGATCAGGAAGTAGAGCTACAAAGGAAGGGTTGTGTCTATTTTCCCTTCATGATCAGGACCTGGAAGTGACAGCATGAGAGGACGCATCGGGCACGACGTCTCGCTTTGCTTGCCACAGGTTACTATTCCAAATAGTTTGTGACATGGACCTAGGGGCTTATGGGAAAGGTCGTCTCCACAAAGGGAAACTAGATGCTACCACAGAGGAAGTGCCACAATTTTTACAGCTGATCTCCGTTAATGATTACACAGGTTATAATGAACCATGTGCTGAGAAATTTTTAAAATAAACATCAACAAGAGTGTTTTTTGTTATTGTCAATAACTTTCAACATGCTGTATTTTTGGTGAGTCCCACAGGCCCAGTTAAGGCTACATTTCATGAATTCACTACTTGTTTAGTCTTGATTTTTTTTTTTTTAGGTACCTATTTGTAGTTGATATTTTTAATTTGCACTTCTATGTATCTGAATTTATGTTTGAATGTTTGTCAACTATTTCTCAGCAGTATTCCAAGTACTGAGCCATGCTGATTCGGTCCAAATTATGTAATGTTGTCCTTAATGATAATTTACAGTCTGTTACTCGGTTATACTGTTATTCTGATAAAGAAGATGCATTGGTGAGAGACACTGAGGGAGGGTACTGTTTATCCAGGTCCAGGTTTATCTGGGGGGACAGGGCCAGGGTAGATATGGAGAAGGAGACAAGCATTCTGTTTTTAGTGCAATTTTTTATAAATTCGTCTGCAACTCCATAGAGCCAGGGGCGTTTCAAAGAGGAGGGGGCCCGTGTGCACCTCCGGGGGGGCCCGTGTGCACCTCCGGGTGGGCCCTCTTCTCTGCACGGCGCTGTAGACTCCGGCATTGTGCCGGAGTCTACTGCGCATGCTCAGGTCTCCGGAAACATGGCGCCTGCCATGATCCGGAGACCAATTTGGCTTCCATGCATGCGCGGTGGCCATTTTGGCGGTGATTTCCACCTGATCGCAGCGCCCGCCGCTGGACTCCAGCAAGGTATTATAATGGGTGCAATGTGTGCGGTGTGGGACCCCCTGGACCCAGGTGCCCGTGTGCACCGCACACATTACACTGATTACAGAAACACCAATGACCCTGCCCCCCATATGTCTCTGCAGCCCTGACAGTGATTGGCACTATGCTAACATTGGATTGCACTCTTGCACAAGAACAGCCTCTAAAAAAACTCAAAGCTTGGTATGTTTGCACAGTATATACTAAATAGGTCCATCGTTAGATTTAGTTTAACCACAATATATTAACAGTGAGAAACTTTAATCCACATCCAGGTTGCTTAGTAGTTAATCCGTCTGTGAATAAATTCAACCCTCAGCAGGTCTACAGTAGTTGACAAGTAAAATGAGTATTTTCATTTTCATATACACATTAAGACCTCAATTTACTTTCTGGCTGAGATTTAGATAACCCTTGTGCTTGCCACTCTTGTCACTGTTATGCTAGCATTGCTATTCTCACCATTATTTTTCTTGGCTGGCAGTACAGACTATGCACATTTTAATAAGTAATTTCTCATGGGTAGACCAGCACACAAACTATGTAGGTAGATTTTCATTACTTCTATATTTACCAATTCTGCAAGCGTTGAAATCTTTGGAAGAAACATTAGAAGGGACTTTCTTCATTGACTTGTAGTTGTCCAATCAAAGGGTTATTATAAAATGTCACTACAGGTTGAGTATCCCTTATCCAAAAGTTAAAATCACACATTTTTGGTTCCCCTGCTGAGATAATGACACATACATACATATATATATAAATGTATATTATATTATATATCTATATATCTATATATACACATAATATATTTTATTTATATATATATATATATGTCATTATCTCAGTAGGAGACCCAAAAATGTGGGATTTTGAATTTTGGATAAGGGATACTCAACCTGTATACAGTATATTAATATTGAGTAATGTCCAAACAGCATATGTCTAAAAGGCAGATTAATGCTCGCAGCCTATGGAGATGTTGGTTGTATGCGAAATATGGGCACTAATGTGTAGCACAGTATATGTTATATTTAAATCTTTCCTACTCAACCACACATGCTTTTTCAATGCCCCACAGACCTCTTGACTAGCAATCCGACTACCCCACATGCACCTTCAATGCCCACCTCAGATTCCCCTCAGGTACATACCCTTTGATGTTCCTCTCTGGAGTTATTGATGTATCCGATTGGAAACATATGCCTTCCTGTTTGCCGCCGGGAACCCTGATGACCTGTGCAGTTTCTAAACAATATGGGCTCCCAGCAGGGGCGGATTGGGATGGAAAACCAGTCTGGGAAATTCATGGAAGCATGAGGGGATGGGGTCTGTTGAGGGTTGCAGGATCCCTTCTCATAGGGCCTGATTGTATTCCTTGCATCTTTTGCTGCAGTTGTGTCTGAGACCAGGGGCAGATTGGGAACTAAAAGTGGCCCTGTACAATTTTGTAGAAGTTGCCCAACATGGGCAGCACAAGAGGTATAACATACCATGTAGCCATGGCAGCATTACTGGATGGCAGAGTTGCTGTACTGCAGAGATGGAATAACAATGAATGAGGACAATGCAGTTTAATGAGTGCAGTCAGCCTACCAGGAATCTTCCTGGTGAACCCAATTGCCAATCCGTCCCTTGCTCCCAGGACGAAGAGTTATAATTAGAGATGAGCGGGTTCGGTTCCTCGGAATCCGAACCCGCCCGAACTTCAGCTTTTTTTACACGGATCCGAGCGACTCGGATCTTCCCGCCTTGCTCGGTTAACCCGAGCGCGCCCGAACGTCATCATGACGCTGTCGGATTCTCGCGAGGCTCGGATTCTATCGCGAGACTCGGATTCTATATAAGGAGCCGCGCGTCGCCGCCATTTTTCACACGTGCATTGAGATTGATAGGGAGAGGACGTGGCTGGCGTCCTCTCCATTTAGATTAGAAGAGAGAGAGTGAGATTGAGACAGAGACACTTGATTTACTGGAGCTTAGGAGTACTAGAGAGTGCAGAGTTTACTAGTGACTGACCAGTGACCACCAGTGCAGTTTTATTTAATATAATCCGTTCTCTGCCTGAAAAAAACGATACACAGTGACTCAGTCACATACCATATCTGTGCTCAGCCCAGTGTGCTGCATCATCTATGTATAATATCTGACTGTGCTCACACAGCTTAATTGTGGGGGAGACTGGGGAGCAGTTATAGGTTATAGCAGGAGCCAGGAGTACATATTATTAAAATTAAACAGTGCACACTTTTGCTGCAGGAGTGCCACTGCCAGTGTGACTGACGTGACCAGTGACCTGACCACACTGACCACCAGTATAGTATACTATATTGTGATTGCCTGAAAAAGTTAAACACTCGTCGTGTGACTTGTGTGGTGTTTTTTTATTCTATAAAAAACTCATTCTGCTGACAGACAGTGTCCAGCAGGTCCGTCATTATATAATATATACCTGTCCGGCTGCAGTAGTGATATATATATATTTTTTATATAATTATTTATCATCCAGTCGCAGCAGACACAGTACGGTAGTTCACGGCTGTAGCTACCTCTGTGTCGGCACTCGGCAGTCCATCCATAATTGTATACCACCTACCCGTGGTTTTTTTTTTCTTTCTTCTTTATACATACTACATCTCATTATCATCCAGTCTATATTAGCAGCAGACACAGTACAGTACGGTAGTCCATGGCTGTAGCTACCTCTGTGTCGGCACTCGGCAGTCCGTCCATAATTGTATACCACCTACCCGTGGTTTTTTTTTTCTTCTTTATACATACTACATCTCATTATCATCCAGTCTATATTAGCAGCAGACACAGTACAGTACGGTAGTCCACGGCTGTAGCTACCTCTGTGTCGGCACTCGGCAGTCCATCCATAATTGTATACCACCTACCCGTGGTTTTTTTTTTCTTCTTTATACATACTACATCTCATTATCATCCAGTCTATATTAGCAGCAGACACAGTACAGTACGGTAGTCCACGGCTGTAGCTACCTCTGTGTCGGCACTCGGCAGTCCGTCCATAATTGTATACCACCTACCCGTGGTTTTTTTTTTCTTCTTTATACATACTACATCTCATTATCATCCAGTCTATATTAGCAGCAGACACAGTACAGTACGGTAGTCCACGGCTGTAGCTACCTCTGTGTCGGCACTCGGCAGTCCATCCATAATTGTATACCACCTACCCGTGGTTTTTTTTTCTTTCTTCTTTATACATACTACATCTCATTATCAACCAGTCTATATTAGCAGCAGACACAGTACAGTACGGTAGTCCACGGCTGTAGCTACCTCTGTGTCGGCACTCGGCAGTCCGTCCATAATTGTATACCACCTACCCGTAGTTTTTTTTTCTTTCTTCTTTATACATACTACATCTCATTATCATCCAGTCTATATTAGCAGCAGACACAGTACAGTACGGTAGTCCATGGCTGTAGCTACCTCTGTGTCGGCACTCGGCAGTCCATCCATAATTGTATACCACCTACCCGTGGTTTTTTTTTTTCTTCTTTATACATACTACATCTCATTATCATCCAGTCTATATTAGCAGCAGACACAGTACAGTACGGTAGTCCACGGCTGTAGCTACCTCTGTGTCGGCACTCGGCAGTCCATCCATAATTGTATACCACCTACCCGTGGTTTTTTTTTCTTTCTTCTTTATACATACTACATCTCATTATCAACCAGTCTATATTAGCAGCAGACACAGTACAGTACGGTAGTCCACGGCTGTAGCTACCTCTGTGTCGGCACTCGGCAGTCCGTCCATAATTGTATACCACCTACCCATGGTTGTTTTTTTTTTCTTCTTTATACATACTACATCTCATTATCATCCAGTCTATATTAGCAGCAGACACAGTACAGTACGGTAGTCCACGGCTGTAGCTACCTCTGTGTCGGCACTCGGCAGTCCATCCATAATTGTATACCACCTACCCGTGGTTTTTTTTTTCTTCTTTATACATACTACATCTCATTATCATCCAGTCTATATTAGCAGCAGACACAGTACAGTACAGTAGTCCACGGCTGTAGCTACCTCTGTGTCGGCACTCGGCAGTCCATCCATAATTGTATACCACCTACCCGTGGTTTTTTTTTCTTTCTTCTTTATACATACTACATCTCATTATCATCCAGTCTATATTAGCAGCAGACACAGTACAGTACGGTAGTCCACGGCTGTAGCTACCTCTGTGTCGGCACTCGGCAGTCCGTCCATAATTGTATACCACCTACCCGTGGTTTTTTTTTCTTTCTTCTTTATACATACTACATCTCATTATCATCCAGTCTATATTAGCAGCAGACACAGTACAGTACGGTAGTCCACGGCTGTAGCTACCTCTGTGTCGGCACTCGGCAGTCCATCCATAATTGTATACCACCTACCCGTGGTTTTTTTTTTCTTCTTTATACATACTACATCTCATTATCATCCAGTCTATATTAGTAGCAGACACAGTACAGTACGGTAGTCCACGGCTGTAGCTACCTCTGTGTCGGCACTCGGCAGTCCGTCCATAATTGTATACCACCTACCCGTGGTTTTTTTTTCTTTCTTCTTTATACATACATACTACATCTCTTTATCAACCAGTCTATATTAGCAGCAGACACAGTACGGTAGTCCACGGCTGTAGCTACCTCTGTGTCGGCACTCGGCAGTCCGTCCATAATTGTATACCACCTACCCGTGTTTTTTTTTTCTTTCTTCTTTATACATACATACTACATCTCTTTATCAACCAGTCTATATTAGCAGCAGACACAGTACAGTACGGTAGTCCACGGCTGTAGCTACCTCTGTGTCGGCACTCGGCAGTCCATCCATAATTGTATACTAGTATCCATCCATCTCCATTGTTTACCTGAGGTGCCTTTTAGTTGTGCCTATTAAAATATGGAGAACAATAAAAATGTTGAGGTTCCAAAATTAGGGAAAGATCAAGATCCACTTCCACCTCGTGCTGAAGCTGCTGCCACTAGTCATGGCCGAGACGATGAAATGCCAGCAACGTCGTCTGCCAAGGCCGATGCCCAATGTCATAGTACAGAGCATGTCAAATCCAAAACACCAAATATCAGTAAAAAAAGGACTCCAAAACCTAAAATAAAATTGTCGGAGGAGAAGCGTAAACTTGCCAATATGCCATTTACCACACGGAGTGGCAAGGAACGGCTGAGGCCCTGGCCTATGTTCATGGCTAGTGGTTCAGCTTCACATGAGGATGGAAGCACTCAGCCTCTCGCTAGAAAACTGAAAAGACTCAAGCTGGCAAAAGCACCGCAAAGAACTGTGCGTTCTTCGAAATCCCAAATCCACAAGGAGAGTCCAATTGTGTCGGTTGCGATGCCTGACCTTCCCAACACTGGACGTGAAGAGCATGCGCCTTCCACCATTTGCACGCCCCCTGCAAGTGCTGGAAGGAGCACCCGCAGTCCAGTTCCTGAAAGTCAGATTGAAGATGTCAGTGTTGAAGTACACCAGGATGAGGAGGATATGGGTGTTGCTGGCGCTGGGGAGGAAATTGACCAGGAGGATTCTGATGGTGAGGTGGTTTGTTTAAGTCAGGCACCCGGGGAGACACCTGTTTTCCGTGGGAGGAATATGGCCACTGACATGCCTGGTGAAAATACCAAAAAAATCAGCTCTTCGGTGTGGAAGTATTTCAACAGAAATGCGGACAACAGGTGTCAAGCCGTGTGTTGCCTTTGTCAAGCTGTAATAAGTAGGGGTAAGGACGTTAACCACCTCGGAACATCCTCCCTTATACGTCACCTGCAGCGCATTCATAATAAGTCAGTGACAAGTTCAAAAACTTTGGGCAACAGCGGAAGCAGTCCACTGACCAGTAAATCCCTTCCTCTTGTAACCAAGCTCACGCAAACCACCCCACCAACTCCCTCAGTGTCAATTTCCTCCTTCCCCAGGAATGCCAATAGTCCTGCAGGCCATGTCACTGGCAATTCTGACGAGTCCTCTCCTGCCTGGGATTCCTCCGATGCATCCTTGCGTGTAATGCCTACTGCTGCTGGCGCTGCTGTTGTTGCTGCTGGGAGTCGATGGTCATCCCAGAGGGGAAATCGTAAGCCCACTTGTACTACTTCCAGTAAGCAATTGACTGTTCAACAGTCCTTTGCGAGGAAGATGAAATATCACAGCAGTCATCCTGCTGCAAAGCGGATAACTGAGGCCTTGACAACTATGTTGGTGTTAGACGTGCGTCCGGTATCCGCCGTTAGTTCACAGGGAACTAGACAATTTATTGAGGCAGTGTGCCCCCGTTACCAAATACCATCTAGGTTCCACTTCTCTAGGCAGGCGATACCGAGAATGTACACGGACGTCAGAAAAAGACTCACCAGTGTCCTAAAAAATGCAGTTGTACCCAATGTCCACTTAACCACGGACATGTGGACAAGTGGAGCAGGGCAGGGTCAGGACTATATGACTGTGACAGCCCACTGGGTAGATGTATGGACTCCCGCCGCAAGAACAGCAGCGGCGGCACCAGTAGCAGCATCTCGCAAACGCCAACTCTTTCCTAGGCAGGCTACGCTTTGTATCACCGCTTTCCAGAATACGCACACAGCTGAAAACCTCTTACGGCAACTGAGGAAGATCATCGCGGAATGGCTTACCCCAATTGGACTCTCCTGTGGATTTGTGGCATCGGACAACGCCAGCAATATTGTGTGTGCATTAAATATGGGCAAATTCCAGCACGTCCCATGTTTTGCACATACCTTGAATTTGGTGGTGCAGAATTTTTTTAAAAACGACAGGGGCGTGCAAGAGATGCTGTCGGTGGCTAGAAGAATTGCGGGACACTTTCGGCGTACAGGCACCACGTACAGAAGACTGGAGCACCACCAAAAACTACTGAACCTGCCCTGCCATCATCTGAAGCAAGAAGTGGTAACGAGGTGGAATTCAACCCTCTATATGCTTCAGAGGTTGGAGGAGCAGCAAAAGGCCATTCAAGCCTATACAATTGAGCACGATATAGGAGGTGGAATGCACCTGTCTCAAGCGCAGTGGAGAATGATTTCAACGTTGTGCAAGGTTCTGATGCCCTTTGAACTTGCCACACGTGAAGTCAGTTCAGGTCATTCCCCTCATCAGGCTTTTGCAGAAGAAGCTGGAGACATTGAAGGAGGAGCTAACACGGAGCGATTCCGCTAGGCATGTGGGACTTGTGGATGGAGCCCTTAATTCGCTTAACAAGGATTCACGGGTGGTCAATCTGTTGAAATCAGAGCACTACATTTTGGCCACCGTGCTCGATCCTAGATTTAAAGCCTACCTTGGATCTCTCTTTCCGGCAGACACAAGTCTGCTGGGGTTGAAAGACCTGCTGGTGAGAAAATTGTCAAGTCAAGCGGAACGCGACCTGTCAACATCTCCTCCTTCACATTCTCCCGCAACTGGGGGTGCGAGGAAAAGGCTCAGAATTCCGAGCCCACCAGCTGGCGGTGATGCAGGGCAGTCTGGAGCGACTGCTGATGCTGACATCTGGTCCGGACTGAAGGACCTGACAACGATTACGGACATGTCGTCTACTGTCACTGCATATGATTCTCTCAACATTGAAAGAATGGTGGAGGATTATATGAGTGACCGCATCCAAGTAGGCACGTCACACAGTCCGTACTTATACTGGCAGGAAAAAGAGGCAATTTGGGGGCCCTTGCACAAACTGGCTTTATTCTACCTAAGTTGCCCTCCCACAAGTGTGTACTCCGAAAGAGTGTTTAGTGCCGCCGCTCACCTTGTCAGCAATCGGCGTACGAGGTTACATCCAGAAAATGTGGAGAAGATGATGTTCATTAAAATGAATTATAATCAATTCCTCCGCGGAGACATTGACCAGCAGCAATTGCCTCCACAAAGTACACAGGGAGCTGAGATGGTGGATTCCAGTGGGGACGAATTGATAATCTGTGAGGAGGGGGATGTACACGGTGATATATCGGAGGATGATGATGAGGTGGACATCTTGCCTCTGTAGAGCCAGTTTGTGCAAGGAGAGATTAATTGCTTCTTTTTTGGTGGGGGTCCAAACCAACCCGTCATATCAGTCACAGTCGTGTGGCAGACCCTGTCACTGAAATGATGGGTTGGTTAAAGTGTGCATGTCCTGTTTATACAACATAAGGGTGGGTGGGAGGGCCCAAGGACAATTCCATCTTGCACCTCTTTTTTCTTTAATTTTTCTTTGCGTCATGTGCTGTTTGGGGAGGGTTTTTTGGAAGGGCCATCCTGCGTGACACTGCAGTGCCACTCCTAGATGGGCCCGGTGTTTGTGTCGGCCACTAGGGTCGCTTATCTTACTCACACAGCTACCTCATTGCGCCTCTTTTTTTCTTTGCGTCATGTGCTGTTTGGGGAGGGTTTTTTGGAAGGGACATCCTGCGTGACACTGCAGTGCCACTCCTAGATGGGCCCGGTGTTTGTGTCGGCCACTAGGGTCGCTTATCTTACTCACACAGTCAGCTACCTCATTGCGCCTCTTTTTTTCTTTGCGTCATGTGCTGTTTGGGGAGGGTTTTTTGGAAGGGACATCCTGCGTGACACTGCAGTGCCACTCCTAGATGGGCCCGGTGTTTGTGTCGGCCACTAGGGTCGCTTATCTTACTCACACAGCTACCTCATTGCGCCTCTTTTTTTCTTTGCGTCATGTGCTGTTTGGGGAGGGTTTTTTGGAAGGGACATCCTGCGTGACACTGCAGTGCCACTCCTAGATGGGCCCGGTGTTTGTGTCGGCCACTAGGGTCGCTTATCTTACTCACACAGCGACCTCGGTGCAAATTTTAGGACTAAAAATAATATTGTGAGGTGTGAGGTATTCAGAATAGACTGAAAATGAGTGGAAATTATGGTTTTTGAGGTTAATAATACTTTGGGATCAAAATGACCCCCAAATTCTATGATTTAAGCTGTTTTTTAGGGTTTTTTTAAAAAAACACCCGAATCCAAAACACACCCGAATCCGACAAAAAAAATTCGGTGAGGTTTTGCCAAAACGCGGTCGAACCCAAAACACGGCCGCGGAACCGAACCCAAAACCAAAACCCGAAAAATTTCCGGCGCTCATCTCTAGTTATAATGTGCCCCTTCTACCGCCGGATATTTTTATAAGTATATATGGAGTGTAAATAGCTTAGGATGGGTACAAATCAGAACAGTGTGTACCTGGTCGATCTGCCGGTCAACATACTGTGCCATGTGTACACACTGAATGATGCAGTGGTACGACAGTGCGATGTACCATGCCATGCTGCATCGTACACAAAACAAAACAAAATTTGTTTAAAAGATGTTTTCCCATTTTCCCATTTATATATCGGCTGTTGACAAAACGTCTGTCCCAAGTGCAGAGAATGCCACAAGATGCATGCTGGCTTCTACTGAGTCGTATGTAGGGCCGGAGCGAGCTTAATTTATTTGGCAGTCGAATATAGATTTTGGCGTCCCTTGATGGGATAAGCTTGATAAAAGGACAGCGCGCACTGCAAAAAAGTGATGTGGTCTCACAAGGCAGGGGTGTGGCCACACAATAGTACCCCAAGGGTACAGGGAGATGACATGGAGATAGTAAGTCATTAGGAAGGCAGGGCTGACAAAGAGATAGTCGGTGACTAGAGAGGCAGGGAGATAGTGAGTGACTACGGAGGCAGGGGTGACAGGGATATAGTGGATGACTGGGGAGGCAAGGGTGACAGGGAGATAACGGGTGACTGGGGAGGCAGGGGTGACAGGGAGATAGTGGATGACTGGGGAGGCAGGGGTGACAGGGAGATAACGGGTGACTGGGGAGGCAGGGGTGACAGGGAGATAGTGGGTGACAGGGGCAACAGGGAGATAGGATTTTTTGGATGCTGCTAATATAGTCAGTAAGAGTGCTAGGTCTGCAATGCGGGCTGCAGCCGGGCACGGGATTCCGTTCTCTGTGCCTATTGCAGTCACACTTCAGGGTCCTTCTGTGTTCCTGCTGTGTGATGTCTTTTACCGGCTGTCGTGATGTTCATACAGGCGCCTGTGTTGCCAGGAGCAAAAGCAGGATTTTAAAGGGGGGGTTTACAAATGGGTTAAAATTATATATATATATATATATATATATATATATATATATATATATATATATATACATATATACACACAATATGAGAATCAAGCAGCGGCACTCGGAGACTCATCTCAGTGGAAACTCAACGTGAAATTTATTCCATACCACAGCAAAGGCTGTCATATATATGTCATATCAGACACAACTTGGCTGGATCTGTTTTTACGTGTAAAATGGGGCATTTCAGGGTGGGAACTGGGCAGTGTTATGCATAACCACCCTGACACCTGAGTGTCATAACCGTGTATGTAAAGCTTAGTTTATCTCTTGCACCTAGCATGTGTCTTTTGCACCTAGCACGTGTCCCTTGCACCTAGCGCGTGTCCCTTGCACCTAGCGCGTGTCCCTTGCACCTAGCGCGTGTCCCTTGCACCAAGCACGTGTCCCTTGCACCTAGCACGTGTCCCTTGCACCTAGCACGTGTCCCTTGCATCTAGCATGTGTCTCTTGCATCTAGCATGTTACATAGTTTGTGAGGTTGAAAAAAGACAATCTGTCCGTCAAGTTCAACCTATTTGAGTTCTCCTACTAGGTATTAATTTCAGGAGTAATTTTATCAGTTGATGAAGCCGGCCGTTGTGTTGTATTCCTCATTTTATTCTAACTGTGGTACGTGATCTATCCTCCATAATCCTGTATATCCTTATCCATTAGGAATTTATCTAGGCCATTCTTAAAAGTTTTGACGAGTCCGCCATAACTACTCTCTCAGGCAGGGAATTCCAAACTCGTATTGTCCTTACTGTGAAAAAAACCTTTCCGCCTTTGTTTGCGGAATCTCCTCTCCTCTAACCTAAGTGGGTGTCCGTGTGTTTTCTGTGCTGGTCTTAACAAAAACAGAGCCCCTGAAAGCTCTGTGTATATTAAATATTTATAAATATTTATAACTAAATAGTAACTATTTAATCGTATATTAAATATTTATAAATATTTATATATAAATATATATATAAATATAAATATTTATATATAAATATATATAAATTATAAATATTTAAATATTTATAAATGTTGATCATGTCCCCTCTTAATCTCCTCTTTTCTAGTGTGAACATGTCAAGCCTTGCAAGTCTTTCCTGGTATTCCAACGTCTCTATCCCCTTAATTAGTTTGGTCGCCCGTCTCTGAACCTTTTCCAGATCCAGGATATTCTTTTTGTAGTATTCCAGATGGGGCCTTGCTAGCTTTCTATTGTGGGAGTATAACACTCTTTGCTGCTATCCTACATTGGGTGCTGCTGCTAAGTTTGTTATCTATGTGAATACCTAAATCTTTTTCCAGTATGTAGTTTCCTAACACCACCCCATTTAGTATGTAGGTGTTATTTTTGTTCTTGCTACCAAGGTACATTACCTTACAGTTGTCAGTATTAAACCTCATTCTCCATTTTGCTGCCCATAATTTCAGTTTAAATAAATCATTCTAGAGAGACTCGGCATCTCCCTCTGAATTTATAACCTTACATAGTTTGGTATCGTCTGCAAAAATTGACACCATGCTCTCTAGACCTACTGCTAGATTGTCAATGATTGAATGTTGAACAATAACGGTCTGAGAACAGACCCTTGTGGCACACCACTTAGAATTTCAGTCCAATTTGAAAAAGTTCCATTTACCACAACGCGCTGCCCCCTATTATCTAACCAGCTACTAACCCAAGTGCATATTGTGCTCCCTAGCCCTATTTCATGTAACTTATAGATAAGTCTCATGTGTGGCAATGTGTCGAAGGCTTTAGCAAAGTCTAGGTCCCTTGCACCTAGCATGTGTCCCTTGCACCTAGCATGTGTCTTCTGCAAGTGCAGGTGGCAGTTGCGGTGGCCAGTGTAAAATCACAGGTGGCACTGGATCTTGCTTGCACACACATGATCCCTGCGCATTAGATGACTGGATAATCACATTAGCATAAGGTAAACTAATGCGGCTGCCAGCAACTACAGTACAGCCACTTTGTGTGCATCTCAGAATATGCCCTTTTGTTCAGGAGAGTCATTTACCATATACTGTACATCAACTACAAAAAAAATAAAAGTTAAACTGAAATACTTTCCAGAATAAATACTGAAAAATGCAATGCTTGTTGTGAAATAACATGCAGAGGAAGAAATCCTAGCTGTAATAATAATACTTTATTAGTTTATCTTGAAAATAGCAAGATATCAAAT